>NW_015170313.1:74799-259340 GCF_001447785.1 Gekko japonicus | reverse complement strand
CCGAGGAAGCCGTGAAATACTTGACACTCCTCTTAGCTGCTTCCCAGGAGGGATGCTCATGTTTCCCGGGCAGTACAAATCAGGCTGCTGCCATCTCTGCTGGGGCGCCGGTCCTGAAATCGAGCTCTTACTGCAGTGGCAGAAGCTATGTCTGTTGTATGGCCTGTTAGCAGAGAGGGTCAGACCTGCAAAAGATACGCTTCTTGTGGCAGCTGCAACAAGACAACGGCTTGGCGTTGACTGAGAGTTAAACAAAGGCCCCCGGACCTCGGCACTGCCCCTTAGTGTTAGTCACAGGTCAGCTGATGCTAGCAGTATCTGGGTGTATATGCAGAGGAGCCATCAGGGTGGAACTTCAGCGCTAATCCTAAGGGCCCCAGTCACCCTGCCTCAGCGGGGCCCTCCAAAATCCAGGGTGTAGACAGAGGCTGGGAAGTTGTACCCCAGAGGTGTCAAACTCATTTGTCACGAGGGCCGGAGCTGACATAAATGTCACTTTATTGGGCCAGGCCAGGTGTTCCATAAATGTGTGCCAGCCACTGGAGAGAGGAACTGTATAATGGACAGCAGCTGGTAAGCTCCAAGTTCGTGTAGCCTCACTGCAAGGCCCCATGGGCTGGGAGGGGTGTGTGTAGAACCGTAGAGGCAGGAGTGCAGGCGCACCGTAGAGGCAGGAGTGCAGTGCTGGGCAAATGCTCCCACACCACTTGACTGCTGCAGACAGGGTTGTTCTGCTGTGCTGAAGCCACAATGGAGATGCTCCACCTACTCCCCCCAGCACTCCCTCCCTTGCATCAGTTGCTCGTGGGCTGCATGGGAGCCCTGGACGGGCCGGTTCTGGCCCCCCGGGCCTTATGTTTGACACCCCTGTTCTACCCTGTTCACCTCCATCTTTATTCCTCCACTTCTTTCTTCAGAATGCCTGACATTAATGGGGGCCCTTCTATCCAGAGTCTAAAAATATTTAATTGCACCACCTTATCGTGTGCATGCAATTTAAAAAAAAAAAAATCAAAATCCTTTGTTGACTGAATTTTTGTGACCTGTACCTATTAAGTACATTTATGTATATTTTGCATGATATATTGTTCTGCTGGTTACTAGAAAGCCACCTCCAACTTCCGAGACTTCACCAGGCAATTATGTGCATGCATTAATCCTATTTTTGCATGACTGGGCCTATTAACGATGGGCATGATTCAACCAAAGTTGATTAGATTTGTAAAAGAAGGGAGGGCGTGATCCAGAATAAACCTGATTCTAAGCTGAACTCAGTTTCTGGTTGTCTGGTACATTCAGAGGGGACTCCAAATGTATTATGGTGCTATTTATTCCTTTGTTTACAAAATGTGTACCCTGCCTTTCTGCCCTCATCGGGGTAATCAAGGCAGCTAACAGATTAAAATATACATAATAATAGCACATTTTAAAAACCATTAAAACCCAACAAAATCATTACTGTTCTTATTACTAATGGCATACCCCTTGCCATGCACCCCCAGTGGTTGTAAAAATTGCTGATAACTTATGCCAGGAATTAATACCACCACTGTAACAGCCCCTGTCACAAATGGGTTGTGTGTGCCTGAGATGTGTTCAGGAGCAGCACTTGGCCCCTTACCAGGAGCTGCGCATGTGTCTCATGGGTTGCAGTTTGGCCACCCCCGACAGGGCACTGGCATAAGCTGTCGTTCCATAAATATGTGTTAGCAATAACTAAAGCAGGCATGGAATGTGCAGCTGGGTTTCTGTTGCAAGTGTTCTTGGCAGAGACTTGGCTGAAAAGTCACAAAGATACAGGAAGCATTGAACAAATACCCAGAATACTAATTATCTGGAGAAATGTAACTTTGGTTGTTAAGGGGTGACAGAGAATGAACTTCATCTGTACAAAAGAGCAATTTACCTAAGTCTTCCAGAGTTGATGCACTTCAGTTTTGCTTTAAAAACACCCCTCCCCAGAATCTGCTGTCTTAAATGCCTGATTTTGTTTCTTCCAGGCGACTGAGTAACAATGAACTGACAGCCATTCCATCCCTGGGAGCAGCATCCGCCAACATCACGGCCCTTTACCTGTAAGTAGCAGTTTTTCCACCCTTGGGGGTTCTGTACAGTATATGCATATTATGATTCTGTCACATTTATATCCTACCTTCCTCCGGGGAACTCAGGGTGGCATATATGTGGTCCCCCCTAACTTATCCTTTGTTGGGCAGATTAGGGAGAGGGACTGGCTCAAGGTTACCCAGTGAGTTTCATAGCAGGGTAGGGACTTGAACACAGGTTTTGCCAGTCCTCGTCCACATAGTCTCTGTTGTACGTGTAGTTTCTCCCGTTTGCATTCAGAGCAGCGAGCTGGAGCGTTCGAGAAAATTTAGGATCTGAAAGGAGGGCTATTTTATATACTTCTCCTTAGACTTTTTCAGTTACCTCTAGTAAGAGGAAGGATCAGTGTCGACTGCTGCTGAGAGGCATGCTCCTAGGATTACTTCAGAATCCCCAGTGAGGTAGGCTTTTTTTAGTCAGTAACTTGTTCATCTAGTCAGTTAAACAGTTAAATCTGGCTGGTGAGTTTGTCGCAATAAACATGGCCCCCAAAGCCTAGGTTCAAGCAGGGCAGTGTGTGTAAGGGAGAGATGCCTGTGATGAATTGCGCCTGGCTTGTTTGGGTAAACAAAGCAGTGTCTCAACTTGTCCCGAGTGCCAGATGTTTACTCTGAGGACCCAGGAGGATCATGGCACCCTTCTCTGTGGGAAAAGCCCCTTGCTGCTAAGCCAATTGTGCCAATTACCTGTCATCGGCCCTGCCCTTGAGATTGCATTCCCAGGTTGGGAAAGCAGTTGAAGTCAATACCAAATCTGAAGCCATTCCAAATGCTTCTCTGCCGAAGGTAAAGGATGTAGTGTTAGCTTGCCTCCTTCCTTCTCAACTTAGGCAGCTTCAGCAAATATGAGGAAGAATCAGGATTCAAAGTACCATTGACATCTTCAGGATCAGTGGGCCATCAATTTATCTTTTTTGCTTAGTGTGGTCTTGTTGTCTTGGCATCAGCTCTGAGCTTCTCCACCTGGGGGCAGCTAGTCAGTAGTAGTCAAAGGACTTCAACCATTCTTGTGTCTTTTTGATTAGGGATGTTTACCTGAATATTTTTGAACCAGAAATACCTTATTGGTATTTTTTCAGGCATATTTTGGTGAACTGAAATGGTAGTTGGGATTCCAGAATATGGGATATCGATTCCTCAGATACCCTGGTAATATTGGGGAATATCCGGGGCCACCATTTTAAAGCTCCCAGGATTGTTTTTCTCCCACTTCTCAGGGTTCCTTGGCAATGCAAGGGAGGGGGAAAGGGAAAACAGCTGTCCCAGCCCAGACCAATAGGGATCAGACATTGGAATAAGCATTTGCACTGTGTGTCCAATCAGATTCCCACATCCCTCCCTGAGGATCAGCTATGCATTTAGGTTTTTAACTCTTGTTTCCCGCAGCCCCACAGCAGCTGTGGGGAATAGCCTTTTTAAAAAAATAAAAATAAAAAATAAAGGAGAGGCCAAACAGAGCATTGCTGTGGTAGGAGGAAGGGCTCCTGCTTTCCTCCCCAGGCCATTTCCCCAAGCCAAAACAGCTGGGTGGGGGGGAGCTAATTTCCTCATTTTTTTCTGATCCATGTGGAATTTTCTGTGCCTAGACAAAAGAGTGTGAAAGCAGCTTGGCTCCATTACTGAGCTAGATCATTGGAGTGTGTGGCTGCTGCTCTCAGCTGCTTTGGATTTTTACTGCTTGCTGCCTGACTGAGAAGGCCTTCTTGTTCTCTGACTCCTGGCTGAACAATCTTCAGGACTGATGGAATTTTGTTTCAAAATATTATTTCAAGTTTTTCTGAGTTACTTTTTTTATTGGGGAGGCGTGCAGTTGAAGGGAGGGTTCAGCCTTTCTTTTCCCTCTGGTTCTTTTAAAAATACTTTTTCCTTGGATTTGTTTTGTGGCTTCATGGAGTTTTGGAGTATTCCTGTTGGTTTTTTTTTAAAAAAAAATTTGTTGCAGCTGGTTTAGAAGAAAATCCTGGGTCATGTTTTTTAATAGTTAACTGTACATGAGGGTTTAGGTATTTTGTAAAATACAAGGTTTGGTTTGATGTTGTTTCTGTTGGGCTTGTTGTACTATTTGTATTGGAGGCCTTTGGCCAGTGGTTGCTCTTGTGTATTTGGCTGTTTGCTTCTTTGAATTCCCCCTCCCCCAACCGTAGGAAACAATAGAGACAGCTGGGATTGCCTGGGGCACACTTTGTTCAGGGACCCATGGAACCGGAACCTGTGGTCCTATTTACTTGAAACTTGGGAAATCTGTAATGGACAGGCAGCACTAGGCTCCCCTTCAAGTTTGGTCTCATTTGGTGTAAAAACAGCTACTCCATGCCCCCCCCCCCCAGTCCCCTATAGGAATAGTAAACCCGAATAATTCCAGAATCCTGGAAAAACCTGAACAGAATCCTGAAAGGGTATCGGGGAACCTGAATATGCCCAAATACTGGTCTTTGTGTCCTTCCCCAAATTCAAGTCTGAAAAATGCCAGCATTTTTTTTAGGTGCACATCTCTATTTTTGATGCCATGGTTGCTGCTGTTCTGGTGTTGGTAAGGTGATTTTACTGCTGGACTCTACCTTCACTCTCACATCTTTTTGTTAACTCTTGCGTTTAAGTGCCAATTTGCTGCTATCCAGCAACTGATCCAATTTCAGCTCTGCATATACATCTTGGCTCTGAGTGGCCCCTCCTAAGGGCTGCCCCCCACCCTCTTTTTTTCCTGTAAACAGCCCTTGAGATTTCATTCCAGTTTGTCTGAAGAAGTGTGCTTTGCACATGTAAGCTTACATTTTGAATAAAACTTTGTTGGTCTTAAAGGTGCCACTGGACTCAAAACTTTGTTCTGCTGCTTCAGACCAACATGGCTACCCACCTGAATATTTTTTTTCTTCCTTGCCAGTTACAGAAAAGTGGATGACTCTTGAGATGAGAGTCAGGTAACCAAACAGACAGTCCAACAGGAAAAGTCAAGCTTGCTCAATATAACATGGCATGAGTGGCCAGAGCCAGCCTCATCACAGTCTATATTGAGAAGGATTTTCAAGAAATCCAAGTTTCAGATGTCTCCTTCATGACAAATCATCCAGTATTATACTTTTGGTGGGCTAGGGAAGAGGAATCAGAGAAGAACCATTTCATTGCGTTACTGACAGAAAGGGGTAGTAAAATAGAATTCATTGAGCACAAAGTGTGCTCTGGGAATGACCATGGCTAGCTATCAGGTTATGATAGCAAGGTCCTGGTTCTTTCAGTGGGAGAAACTTTGCGCCACCCCTGACTTGCTTGGAGGGAAGAACACATTAGGCGGTAATTTTTTGCTGGATACACTGCAGCAAACAGATGTGGTGAAACGTGCCCTGGACTGTGTAGCACAATCCACGACAGCTGGGGTTGTTTTCAGAACACAAGTTTGGCTTCAGTTGACTTAAGAACCACAAAGAGATTAAGGCTCTGTATTTGAGCAAGAAGTGCCTTTTTCAACTCTGGAACCGACTGCTCCTTGAGAAAATTAAGGACACACGCTAGATGACCAGATGTGCATCACAGCAGATGACATTTTACAAGAAATTGAAATGTGTTGCTTGTTTCATTGGCATTCACACTTTGGCCTGGTCCACACTAGGACCAGATGGAACTAGAGATGGGAGAACACCCCCCCCCAACTCAAGGTTGGCCAGAATGAGCTTATTTGCAAAGAACTCAGCAAATAGTCCATTGTTAACAAACTTGCTTCCAAGCATGCTGAGATCTCAAACAGTATGGCACACCCAGTGATGCCACCAAAAGTGCCATACAGTTCTGGGTATGTCGTTCTCCAAAGAACTCACCATTCTTCTCTTTGAGTCCACTCTAACCTAACCTGCCCTGCTGCTGGAGAATGATGCAAAGGTGCTGGGTTGACAGGAGACAAACTTGCTGCCCCCTCCATCCTCCTTTCCTTCTTCTTGTCTTTTCTCTCCTAAATGTGCCTGTGGGGCTCAGTGCATTCTGGGAATTATCATTTCCCAAAATGCAACAGGCACTTGGATGGATTGACCTCAGAATTCACTAGTTGCCATGGATGCTGTGTATCCAAGCTGGAGGTAGAGGAGAGGCAGCAAGCATTTTCCTGTCTCTTAGGTGTCTGCTGGCACCAGCACATCACTTCTCAGCAGAAAGGCAGATGAGGGGGTAGGGAGGGTGGGGAGTGTTTATTTGGTTTGGATTTGCCACCAAAGCTAGAGAATAATTGAGCATCTGCTTGATTCACTTGGAAGCTAGGCTTTCTGAGCTGGTGAAGCTTGTACTCTGAGCCAAAGAAGAACACACTTTGAAAACGTCTCTTGAGGAGACCAGTTCTTCCAGAAGTATAAGAGGAAACTGGTCACAACAGCAGTGTCCTCTCATCCCATTTCAAAGAGAGGCTTTTGACATGGAGGGTGGGAACCTGATGTGCTTCCCAGAACCCTTCTTTCTATCCATGTTTTCCCCCATACTTGACCACACATTACTTGGGACAGCTGGGGACAAGAAAATTATCTTGGAAGGATACACAGTAAAGGTCAAGTTCCAGCCTTCCCTGTCCAAGCAATCCATAACTTGGAGAAACTGCTTTCCTCTGCAGGAGACAGGAGAGGAAGAGGAGCAAGAACTATCACCAGTGGAAAAGGTTGCTGGTTTTTACTCAACCCTCTTGACAGAGAGAACAGAAACAAATACCCATCAGGGACTTGATAAGGCTTTGAAAAATTTGTCGAGAGGAGTAGGTTGAGTGATTTCTGAGAGAGACATTTCCCCCCTTCCTGTCAGCCTTGAACCATAATAATGTATATTTTTACATAATCATTACCCTTTCCCTTCATTGTACATTTGGCACCACATGTATTAATTATGTGATCCACCTTCCATGCCAAAAGATCCAGTTGTTGCTGAGGCTTACATTACCATTACTATTCCAATCTACTATTCCAAATGAGAGATACACTACAATAAGAGGATGTATAGCCCCTTTCTTTGTGAGAATGCATATGTAAGGACTGAATGAATTTAGCATATGTAGTGAGATAAGAAACCAGTATCCCTGTTAAGTCCTGGGGAGGGAGTTTCTGGGTGTTGTAATAACTTGTAATTCAGCCATTTCCCTTACCAGTCTGTTTCTGAAGTTCCTTTGCAATAAAACAGCTACTTTGAAGTCACCCATTGAATGTCTTGGAAGGTTGAAATGTTCTCCTACAGGTTTCTTAGTCGTGATTCTTGATGTCAGATTTGTATCCATTTATCCTTTGGTGTAGGGTTTAACCTGTTTGTCCTATGTAGAGAATGGAAGGACATTGTTGACATTTAACGGCATATACAATGTTAGAAGATGCTAGACGTGGGAGGGCTTCTGGTGTCCTGGCCCCACTGGTGGGCCTCCTGATGGCACCTGGTATTTTTGGCCACTGTGTGACAAGAGTGTTGGAGTGGATGGGCCATTGGCCTGATCCAATATTGGCTTCTCTTATGTTCTTACATTAAGATGAGCATGTGAATAAGCCTGAGATGGTATAGATGATGCTGTTAGGTAGGTCCAGTAATTTTGTTGTCTGGGTGTATGTGGCAGCAAAGTTGGCAACTGGGTTTATTGCAAGTCCATGTTACCAGTGTCCATGTTCACCCAAGGTCACCCAGTAAGCTTCCATGGCAGAGTGGATATTTGAACCTGGTCTCCCAGGTAGTAGTCCAGACACACTAACCACCACACCATGTTGACTTTGGGACGCCTTCGCTTTTGTCATGTCTATCATTTTAATCTTAATATTAATTGTCGGTTTGTACATTTGTTTATTGTGCAAAGGTATTTTCTGTGAAGAGCAATCAACTGGTAGGTGTAAGTGAATACTGTTATTAAAAGGGCAAAGCTCTTAAGAGGATAATTGCAGCAGGGCATAATTTTTGGACTAGCTGGTTATCTCCCAAGCTTTTTATTGCCTATCACTCTTAGCTTTTGCCCTAGTAGACAGATCCACTGCTGGGATGGCCCAGTTAATAGTTTTTGCAGGCACTGAAAAGATGTATTCTGAGACCAGTTGAGGTGACCTTCATATATTTGTTTAATTCTTTGTATTTGTTTACATGAAGTAAGACAAATTGGCTGCATTCCTACTTTTCCATTAAAACTGTACTAGAATAGAGGGAAATGATGTGGAGCTCTCTCACTCAGGTCAAAATTGGCAGCTGTGACTACTTCTTTCTCTTTTGCCTGGCAAGAAATTAGTCCGTATTTCAAAGAAAATAAATTTAAATCTGGTTACTCAAGGATAATTTTTGTGTGTATTTTCCCACTGTGCTGCTGCTGGAGGGGGCACCTCTTGGTCTTGTCTTGTCTGTGCTACAACTGGGACAGACGTAACTAACCCATTTAAACTATCCAGCCATCTGGCTTGCATTCACATTGATCCTTCACGTACTTTGGGGGCTGCCTGGGATACAAATATTGTGGTTTCTGGGCAGAAGCTGGTGTTTCCAATAAATTACTTGGTTTTCCTCGGGGCGGGGGGAGGCGGGGTAGTGGTTGCTTTTGATGATATTCTACTTTATTTCCCCAGGTTTGAGAATTAAGAATTTAGTGTCAGAATGTGTCATCGATCACTGTTCTAAGTGCCAGGTGCTTAGGAGGAAACCCCAAGTCCTGGTACAGAGGTCTGTCCTTATTTTGGGAATGGTTGCCCACGGCCCTCTTATGACCTAGAAGGTTCTGTAACACTACAAAATTAGTCACGTCTGGATTCAGACTTTTCTGGCCAGATGGTAGAAATTCACCTTCCAGACTGGACAAAAACCCAAAAGACTCTACTCAGTAAACAGCTGTGGCAGTTAGCTTGCTTCTGAACAGCCCGGATATCTTGGCTAATAACTATATAATTCTGTTTACTCAGATCTCAGTGTTCCCAGCCTTTTCACTGACAAAATTGTCCTATGAACCCTGGTATGATGAACGTTACCTCTGCCATCCTGTGGCTGGCAAAATAGATTCTAAGTACATTTTGGAATGGACAGCTGATAGCACTCTTTGCAAGCCATGTTTGAGTTGATCTTTAGAGACATTGAAATCTCTGGTTAGTCCAATAGAATCTAATGTTATGCAGCTTTAACCAGAATCAAATCCTACCGATCAAGTGGGACTTGCTCCCAAATTGTTATGCATAGGATCAGAGTATTCATCCATCAGTTCCTAAATTACTATATTTCAAGCCCTCGTTGCTCATTTTGTACTTAACCTCATGTAGCAGATAACGTGTGAACAGATAGTTGTCTACCCCCAACTCACCTGCCTTTCTTTGTCTGGACCTTCAGGTCTTGCATGGGGAGGGGCTGTGGCTCAGTGGCAGAGCATCTGCTTGGCATGCAGAATGTCCCAGGTTCAGTTACCTTTCATCTCCAGTTAAAAGGATCAGGTAGTAGGTGATGTGAAAAAGGTCCGCCTGGGAACCTGGAGAGTCACTGCCAGTCTGAGTAGATAGTACTGACCATGATAGGCCAATACAGGGCAGCCTCATGTGCTCATGTGAGTGTTCATGATCTAGCCAATGAAATCAGTCTCTCTCTGTGTGTCGCTAGGATGACCAATGTGAACACTCCCAGCCTTTCAGTTGATTGGATTTGTATGTGTAGGCATGGGGACAGCCCATTCTCGTGGTGCAGCCATGTTTGGCAGTGTGGTGTTCTGACTTCCTTCCTTCTGCCTCAGTTTGAGAAAGACGGGCAAGTGTGCTGCCTCAAAATAGTATTGGTAAGGGATATCACTTGGGCTGTGTGGTGGCCACTAGAACAGTAATCATTCACTGGTCAACTGGAGTGACTGTTTATTCACCCTAGGTGAGGGGCAAATTGCAAGTGGGCAGTAGGCAGGGAAGAACTCCATTTTATTCGTGTTTGACCGGTTGCACTTGCTGTTTGCGAGTACTGAGGCTATTTTCCAGGTTTCTCTGTAAAAATCATCCCCAGCAAAATCCTAGCTGAACTCTTCTTGCGTCGCCGTTGCTGCTGCTTACGTTTTTATGGCCTCGTTGCTCATCTCGTATATTACAGTTTTTATTTTCAAGTGGCTTCTGAAATTGAAGTGCTGCAGCTGGCAATGGAAATAGATCAGTCCTGCCATTTTGCTCGTTGACCTAAGCCTGAAGCGTATTTCAGTTTAATTATTCACCAAGGAGCAAGTCTTATCCCCCCCCCTACCCTTTCTGCTTTGAAAATATTGCCAAAGCAATTCATCTCCCGACACCAGCAAACATGAGGGATTTGGGATGGGTTTTCGTGAAACAGAAGAAAACAATTTGTGCATGAGTCAACTGAAAGACAGACCTGCAAAGCCCTTTAAATGCTAACAACTGTTTTCTGCAACCCAGCAACTCTTCTGCCCCAGAAAACTCAAAAGTTTCAGGACTGGATTCTGATACCCATCTGTACAAACTCTAAAGTTACATCAAGAGGAGCATTTTTCTCATAGTTCTCACAGTAATTTATTTAACCGTAGTCTATAGAATAGAGCATATGGGAATTACTTGCAGCTGTTGTCAGAGAATGTGTAGCTACGGAATTCCCTTTGCTCCTTTTTAGTTTCGCTATCATCTGATGCCTTAACTCCCTCGGCCTTTCACAAAGGGCTCTGTGGACTCTGCAGTTCCGGTGCTGTGGATATTTTTGCATATGTTGGCAGTTGTGACAGGATGTCAAACGGCAGAAACAGAAGGCACTAGAGATGCCGGGCTGGAAGTGGAGATTCAGTTCCGTTGTGAGTGTCTTTTTTTGCATCACTGATGCAGAAGAGGACATCAGAGAGTTGTTAACCATTGCTCTTTAGTGCCTCCCAAACATTTTAGGCCTTCCAGCAGGAAGAACCGTTGGACACAATGACAGATCCCGCCAAAGAACATTTTGTTAACTTTTAGAATTGCACAGCACCAGCAAAAGAAATAGATAAGACTGCTAAGCAAAGAGTTACATACAAGATGGTCCTGCCCAATAACAAGGAGTGTATGAAGTACACATCAAACAGTGGAATCCAATTATTTTGCTCTTTAGACAGAACAGAGAGGCAGTAGTTGCCGTAACCCACTGATATGCCAGTGAGAGCTCAACCCGCATCCATGCCCTTTCTAACCAATCCTTCTCCTTTCATTCCTGGGTTATACAGTAGCTTCAGTATCATTGCCAAATCCTGTGATTCAAAGCAGTTTCCACTTTCTGCAACAGCAAGATTGTTGGAGATCCTTGAGGAGCTCTTAACTCTCATTTTTCTGCCCCATCCCATGGGCTGTATTCAGGGCAACAAGTTGCAGATCTTCTCGACCCTCCCCTTTCCCTAAGCACCCATTTCCAACCATTCCCAGGGCTGCAGGATGGAAGAGGAAGAAGGGGTCGATTTGGGCCCCTCCTGACTTCAGCCCACTGACTCATCTGGCTATGCAGGTCCCACAGCCTTGGAAATGAACTTTCCCGCATTTGGAAATGGCTGGTGGGAGGAGGAGAAAGCAGGGACCCTCAGCGGCTTCTGTGGATGGATCGCTGCACCTAATCCGGTGTCGCTGTCTTGTGCATTTTGGTGCCTTATTCACTCTTGCAGCCCAGGTGACCAAGGAATGCATTTGTTGCATAACATAATCAGGTGAAACCATGAGGTCTGTTAGGCCAGTTAGTTACTTTATAAAGTGTTGCAAGATTTCATAGCAGAGAAGATCTTGATAACACTTGGGCTTTCAAACCAGATTTTTATTTAAAAGAAGAAAACACTAAAAGTTACAGGTCTCGGTGACGGGTAGTGGCTTTGGCTTGTTCCTATAATGGGGGAGGGGGAGGGAGGAGGAGGAGAACGTGCTATGATGATTGAATCATTGTTTAGTTTTTCTTTAAAATAAAAGAACTTGAGCACTCTTGTAACGAATTAGGAAAATCTCAAAAGGCTTTGAGCCCACTAATTTGTCTAGCAAGAGGTCATTTTACCTCCTCTTTGGGCTAAGTGATGCTTCATGCTGCAGATGGCATTTGCCGAATGTATACATGCACTTGCAACACTGAAGTAGAGGTCTGTGTCAGGAAGTAGTGGTGACCGTGTAGAGCAGAGACTTGGCCATTTGTGTGTTTGTTCTTTTTGGCAATGTAATAATTATCAAATTTATTACACAGTTCATGAAAGCTTATGCCTCAACACATTTATACTTCTGTAAGAGATGGATAAACCATCCCAATACCTGATTAAGCTTAATTACAAACAAGGCAATTAGATACTACAAATGAAAACATAGTAAGACTGAGTGTCTTCTGGAATTTCCTCAAAGGCACCCTCTCATTCACAGCTAATTGAACCTTTGGTGGGAAGAAAGATTATCAGTTTAAATGAATAATTTGCAACTCTTGGCTATTGGAGTAAATACTTTAGAGACTTGGCCATTTGTGACTTCTTGGCGCTCATCCAGATTTCCATTCCATACTTTGTCTGGATTACTAGGAGACATGGGTAAACTGGCCTTGGGTTGCCATGCTTTTGTTGTGGGATAAGAATGGAGAAATTAGCTAATTGCAGTGACCGATGATGCTTTTTACTTCAGTCTTAAAACACAACGGGGGGATTATGACCCAGAATGCCTAGCAACCTGCCACTTGAAATCTGCATTCTTGAGCCCCTTCAGCATCCCAATCCTTCGCCCAATAAGTGTTGAGGATGAGGAAGCTGCAAGCGGTCCTTTTATTTTTTTTGACCAAAAGAGTGGAAAATAGGATTAGCTCATTCATAAAGGGCACAGCAGCGGCTCTACGATGTATTTAGTGCCAGTGTGAGATCAATAGGACCACTCAGCTGCCAAACAACATAAATCTGCCTTGTAAAACATCAGATGTCTTTGCGGAGTCATTAGTTTAGAGATGAACTCACGTTAAACTGTAATTAAACAGAGAAGTCTAATAATGGAGGGTGAATTCTCTCTTCAACCATTGGCATTTCAGAATACATGAATATGGAGTATTCAGGACTTATCTAGGGGAGCATCAGCAGTGTAGTAGAACCAGAGAGGGAAACAGTATCATGCAGGGAAAGAATAAGAGCTGAAAGCTACAAAGGTGATAAAAAGCCTAATAAGGTTAATACTGGGAGTACACATTAAAGGAATCCAGCATGTTTAGTCTAGAAGAAGAGATATGAAACCTACCATCCTTATTTAGAAAGATCTTAGAATAGAAAAACAAGGAATGGTAATAAATACAGGCTAAATGGTCACATGGGCACATGAAGCTACCATTGGCCCATCAAGGTCAGTATTGTTGTCTGTGACTGGCAACAGCTTTCCAAGATCTCACTCAGAGGCTTCTTTTATCACCTGCTACCTGAACCTTTTGAACCTGTGTATGCCAGGGATTGAACCTGTGACCTTCTGTAGGCTAAAATGATGCTCCGCCACTGAGCCATGCTGCCATCTTTAATGCTTTCTTTTCCATATGGATGCTTAGGTCTGATAAGTCGAAGAGCCAGTACATATACATTAACCATCTGACTTTAGAAACAGACCTCTGAGTCCAGTTAAACAAGAACACTAGAGACAATTCTGGGCAGGTATAAGGTGGTGTTCCTTGCCTTTGAAAGTTCTGCTTCTGGGAACCCTTTCGTACACTGCAGGCAGAAACTCAGACAGATTTACCTCCATTTCTTTGAGTGGGACATATTTTGGGGTGTGCATAACCCCATAAATGGGATTGAATTGTGCTTAACTTTAGCTTCATGACACCATATATATTTAAATTTTAGACTCCAATAGGATCAGTATGCATGTTCTTCTTGCCAGAAAGACATGACTGGTTATAGGTCTCTCTTTGGGTCATACTTGAAGGCAAACCTACTTTTAACTCTTTATATTCATTAAAATATATATATCCTGCCCCTTGAACAGAAAATGTTTTCTAGAGCAGATAGCAAATCACTAAAACCAGTTAAAACACCTTAATAACTACGTTTTGCCCTGACCTCGGTAGCCCAGGCTAGCCCAATCTTGTCTGATCGCGGAAGCTGAGCAGGGCAGCCTTGGTCAATGTTTGGATGAGACACCACCGAGGAATACTACGCAGAGGCAGGCAATGGCAAACCATCTCTGAACATCTCTTCTTGAAAACCCTACGGGCTCACTATATATTGGCTGCGACTTGATGGCACCCCTCCCCCCAAACACTGCATTTAGAGTTTGATTCTCCAACCATGAAGCAGTAGCAAAATAAATCTTTATAGCCGATTTGATTGTTTCTGTCTGCCAAACCAGGGGTCTCCAGCCTTTCTAAGCCTTGTGAGCACATTTGGAATTCTGACACAACATGGTGGAGACAGCCACAAAATGGCTGCCACTGCATGGTTGCCGCCAGAGGCAAAGTCAGCCACAAAATGGCTGCCGCAGCTTACCTTCAATCGCACAGTGAAGATCCTTGTGCTGTAGTGTCAGCTGCTGTCAAAGCAACATTTAAAAAAAACCTGCCAGCCAGTCAGAAGCCTTGCTGGGCAAAAGATCCCCTGGCTCCACCCAACTTGTAAAAAACACCTGTCAGGTGCTGGGGAAGGGGTCTGCGGACACCACGGCATGCACGGGCATCACTTTGGGGACCCCTGTGCTAAACAATAAGAAATGTACAAGAGCCCTCAAGTCACGACGTTTAAAACTAGGCAATTGGCAGAGCTGCATAAATTGAAGCAACAACAATAAAACCAGAAGCAAGCGGATAAAACATAAAACAGGGTTTCAGATTAAGGCTGGAGCCGTGGCAGAGCATTACCTAAAAGTCTTGGGTAATAAATATACCTGAAGCGGAGTCCTGGACACATTTAGGGAGACTGTTCCAGAGAACCATGGAACAGCCATGCGTGGTTAATGCTCTTCTGCGCCATGCTCCCTCTAAGCTGTGGAGTCTTGTGAGCAAAAATTCTACTTTGTGAGCTACTGGCATTAAAGTTGTGAGTGAGAGATTTGGCCATTGCATACATTAATTTGCTCTGGAGCCATCCTTCCTGAGCTAAGACAAAAATGTGTGAGCTGGAGGCTAAAAATCTGTGAGCTTAGCTCACACTAACTCGGCTTAGAGGGAATGCTGGTTCTGCATATGCTTTGCCCATGGTAAGAACATTGGAATACAACTGTTGGTCTGCTTTCCTTTTGCTTTTTGATAATAGTCCATTTCATAGCATTCCAAGCAACGGTAGAGGAAGATGAAAAGACTGACCAGTCAAAATTAGTAGCTACTTTGATTTTGAGTCTCTGGTTTCAGCTGACATCCAGTAAATTCCTGCAGTATTGTCTGGTCATTCATTCGTGAGTGACAACAGCCATGGTGTTGAATCATGTTGCCATATCTACATTTCAGTGGTGACAAAAAGACTTGATTGTGAAAAAAACAGATGACATGGATGGATACTTCAGTTTCTTTGTCCACTGTACAGCAGTGAAGTCAAGATGTCATTTAGAGTGTTTGTGACATACTGTATTTGGCTGTCCAAATGAGAATTTGGTTGGCAGGAGGAGGAAGGGAAGGAGGAAGCCACGGAAACCTGTACATTCCACCCCCAAAACACACACGAGAAAGGGGGATGTCTGACACACAGACTTTCCATTAACTAAATGTAAAGCGACTTTGGCTTTATGCCAGAGCAATGTGTTTTGCCATTTCTGTTCATTCTCTCCTACCTAAAGGATAGACAGACAGCTTTATAAGTGAATTAATATACATTCCATTGTTTTGCTTGGATGCGGGCAGTCCTGTAATCTGAGAACCAGCAAGAATTACCACCTCTGGCTAAGAGAAAATCCAATTCACAACTGTACTGGCCGTGGCCTGCTGTAGAAACACCTCAACCTGAGACTTGCAGTAGAATGTACATGCCCCTGAACATTCCCATCACTTGTGTTGCCTTATTGGAGAATTCTGTGTAATTCAAAAGCTTACAGCATCTTCTGAAGCACTGCTTAGACCAGTAGAAGAAACACTGTTCGCTCCTAGTTCAAAATTAGTCTTCAGGTTTTGTGTGTAACCAGTGATGTCCTGAATCATCACAGAGATAATGCTGACTAATTGAGAGAAACAAGTGGGGACTCACAGGGGAAAGGAAGTTCCATTCTCCCCACCCTACCCCAACTTTCTGCTCCTCCTCCTGCTACCTTTGTTCTGCCCCAACCCCATTTCCCCCTGCTTATGATGCTTGTAATCTCAGTGTTGGGCATCATTTTGAGCCACATGCTGTTTTGTTTCATTGTTCTATAAAGTTTTTGGAAGTTTTTACCTCCTAAATAATAATCTTCACACACACACCCCTGGGGGTCCCAGAATCATCATTTTTTTTTTTTACAAAATAAAGTTTCAATAAGTGTTCCTTCGAAGCTGAGTTAGTGTGAGCCAGCTCAGTTTTTTAGCCTCCAGCTCACACATTTTTGCCTTAGCTCAGGAAGGATGGCTCCAGAGCAAACTGATTTATGCAGTAGCCAAATTGTTGGCTCACAACTTTAATGCCAGTAGCTCGCAAAGTAGAATCTTTGCTCACAAGACTCCCCAACTTAGAGGGAGCACTGGTGCCCACTTATGTCTTTCCTGGGAACTGCTTGCTTCTCCAAAGCATTCCTTCTCTAAAAGAAAGACGCAGTCTTTTGAACAGGAAGGTCTTTTCTAAATCCCCCCCCATGACAGACAGCCATTTTGTGATTGGTCTAGCGCCATTCTCAGCAGCTGTTTAGTGGTGGTGCCCACTGGGTAAACAAGGTTGAGGACCCCTGATCTAGTGAATAAACTTCTCTCAGTTTTAGCCATTGGGTTTAGCAATGTAACCAGGTGATCACTGGTTATTGAGTACTATACAAGAGTAATAAGAATAGGCTCAGGTCGATTAGTGTGTTTCTTTTGTGGAGTGAGATGTCTTTTGGGAATCTGTTACACTGTTTACTTCTAATACTAAAGTCGGCAGGGGTATCCCCTGCAGGTGTCAACTGTAGACCATCTTGGAATCTAAAGCACTTATTATTATTATTAATAGTATGTTGGTTGTGATTTTGAGATTTTATCGGATTTTATAAATTTTATGTACGGGCTTATGCCTCTGTAAGCCGCCCTGAGCCCGCTTGCGGGGTAGGGCGGGGTAGAAATTCCTGAATAAATAAATAAATAAATAATAAAATAATAAATTTTGTACTTTAAAAAGAGTAAAAAAAATAGCTTGGCTTCCCACCTTTGTTTTTTTTAGCTTTTTAATTGATGATCTTGCCCAGCTACTATTGTAGCGACAAGTTGAGTTCACTGCATTGTGATTTGCCATTGGTGCTGTGGTGATGGTATCTCATGCTGCTAAAAGCATGGTTTAGGCACCTGGGCTTGATTGAGTACGTAAAGTTTGGGTCTTACAGGTGAGCAAGGAGCCAGTCCATCAGTCCACAGGACGGTGCACTTCCCACAACTTTGTCTGTTTGGTGTTGTACAAAGTACCTCTTTACCTCTTGAAGGATGTCCCCCACTGTGTATGCCTTCTTGCCTGCTTTCTCTGCCACCAGTGGAAGTTTGGACAATTCATTGTCATTCTCATTGATGAATGTCAGGTTGGGTACGTTGAGGTGAGATGCAACCATCCACTGGAGAATAGCTTGGAGCTCTTTATTCACTTGACTGTCATCCGCGTTCTGGTTATTCACTATCACTTCTGAGTCAGTTAATTGCCCGGGGTCAGCTAATTGCCCTCCATCAGCTAGTGAAGCTGATGTTTGCCCTCCAGAGAAGGAATCACCAGAACCATTTTGCTTTTCTGATTCCTCATCTGCTGTGGAATCAGAGCCGTTGTCTTTGGCCAGGTCTAAGGACACCTTTTTAACTGATACTGTCAGTTGATCAATAAATTGGTTGACTGTCTCGTGAATATCTTCAGGCACATCCAGGGTGCTGTTTGTCGCCTCTGATAAACCCCCATCAGTCTGGGATGAGTTCTCAGGAGCAGGATTGTTTTCTGGATTGTTGGAGCTGTCGGGCATATTGGAAGTCGTTTCACTTAATTACCTTACCCAGTTCCTCTTTCAGTTGAGCAGCTTTGATGACCCAGCTGTACGCAAGATGTTGCCTGCTCTCTCAGATTTCCATGCTCTAATACTGGCTGGTGGCATTTTCAATTGTGTGGACCCTTTTTGTTTCCATGTCGATGGTGACATCACAAAGCATCATTTTCATTCACCAACCAATGAAACATTGACAGTGCTTAGATGTTAAGCCTGACTGATTCCAACAACCTTGAGCGGGTAATCTATTCATTATGCAAGGAAATAATGACTGGTATAGTGGTCAGATTTGAGAGACCCGTGTCCAGATCCCTACTTTGCCATGAAGCCTGCTGAATGATTTTAGGTTATACACTGTCAGCCGAATTTGTTTTACAGGGTTGTTAAGGTAAAACTGAGGGAAGACCAATGTATATCACCCAGAACTTTTTGGAGGAATGGACTTAATAAATAACTTTAATCTATGGGTTCCCAACATAAGAGAACTTTCCTCTGGAGGAAGCAACTTTCTGCTGGAAGAAAGTTCTGCTAGCAGTGTAATAGTTGTAGGATGCAAGCCAATGAACAAAAGCACCCATTCCTAGGCATCTTTAAACTTCTCAGTTACTCTGATGTACTGGTGAGTCTGAAAGAGGATGTGTCTCTGAATGTTGTCTAGCCCCAAGTAGTAAAGTTACCAGGCAAAAAGAAGGGAAACCCATTCCAACATATGCAGGTGGCTTCTACCATTGGTTCATCTAGCTCATTAGCGTCTACACTGGTGACTTTCCAGGGACTTGAGCAGAAATGCTGTTCTCGCCACCTTCTACCAGAAATCCGGTAAGCAGAGATGAACCTGGGAATGTTTGCAGGCAGGTGCTCTTTGTATGAAAAGTGAGTGTCTTCCTCTAAACCTTTTTTTAAAAAAAGTTTTATATATAAAGTGTTTTCCATCACCAAACGTGAGCATAACATATCAACCAAATATTCACTCTACTGAGTAAGTACATTAACTATCATAGAACCACGTATACACTCTCTTCCATCTTATCATAAACAATTCATCATCTTTTCCCTGTAATAAAATTGACAATTTGTCCATTTCTGCAATCTCCATTATTCATTAATTCCTCTTTTGAAGGTTCCTCTAAACCTTTATGGATATCACTATCTCTGCCATGTGGGAAATATAAAGTTGGTCATCATTCTGGGATGGATGTTGCATTGTCTATCATGGTTTTGCAGAGTTTGCATAAGGCTGAGTGAAGGACTGATACTGCTATGGCTTGCTAATATCATGAGTGCAGCGCAGCTTCCCGTTTGGCTTGTAACGCGCAGAAATGGAGTCATGCTTCTACCTTCCAGAAGAATTATCTAATCTATTATAAATATCAACTAGGACAAGGCACTACAAAGAGAATTCCTGTGTAACTTGCTCATAGCCTGGGTGGATTTCAAATGTAAATAGCTGTTGAAGTACTGCAAAGGTGTTCTTTGTTGTCTCTTCCCAGAGATAGGAATGAATGAGCAGCTCAGTGGTATTTCAGATTGCTCTGGGCAAAGAGCATTCCATTTCAAGGGAGAAGCTTTGATTGCAATGACCAACATTTTAGTTTCCAGTTTTAAAAAACCATGGCTATAGACAGTTGTATCTGTGATAACTGTATTCACTTTGTTCCGTCTTGCTCCCGGCCACGTTGATCACTAGTGATGTATCCTAGGCAAATACAGCTACTAGAAGTAGGGTTGGATCCTGTAAAGCACAAGCAGAGCTGTGCTGCAGAAGTGATAACTTTCCGACCTCTTCAGCTGCAGCCATTTATGCCCCACCCCGATATTGCCTCCTCATAGGTCTTCAAGCAGAACTAACAACAAAACTCTAGAAATGTTTTGCTCTTCTTTCCATTCTGTTTTGAACACGCCTTAGGAAATATACCTGCTTGACCCTCAAGGGATATTGCTGAATCCATGAGGAGCAAGGAAGCATGGGAAATCAATTCTCCCTTATTTTTTTAGCTCTGTGTGTAAAGAGGACATGGCTGTGATGCCTCTTGTCCACTTGCACAAAATGCCTCTACCACCCTGTACAACCTCTCTTATTCAGGTTATGGGTTATATGCAGGGCTGATTCTGCATTGGCTTTTCCCTCCACTGTTTTACCAAACCCATGTTTGGACAGAAAAGGTGCAGCTCAAAACCACATTCAGATACCCTGGGGCAAGCCGTACTGACTGCAGAGTCACCCCTGAACGCCATAAATCTATGCAGAAGGTACCATAAAATCCGATGATCAAAGAAAGTGACAGCAGCATGCAATGCAGAGGGAAATTTCTGTCCCAACCTGGGTTTGGTATAACAGTGGAGGGAAAAGCCAGTGCAGAATTGCCCTAGGTCAGGACCTCACACTGCCACCCTTGTCTCTTTTGAAATCTACAGAGTCATGACCATTTCACACCTCAGGCCCCTTCTCTGTCACGCAGGCTCCTAGCTACAGTGAGGAAAGTAAAATCTAAGAAACAATCAGGGCTATTTTTGGGCAGGAACGCACAGGAACGGAGTTCCAGCTGGCTTCAGAGTTGGCCATGCCCACTACAGCCAAAACCTCTGCATGTGTGGCTACAGAGGGAAGGCCTGGAGAGCAACACCCCCCCCGGCTACTCGGGGGGGGGGGGGGGGGGGGGGCTGGAAGGATCAGGGAGTCATTTAAATGCCTCCCCGTGCCTTCCCTGACCTGTCCAGGGGCTGGCTTGCTTTCAAGGGAGGGCTTGCCCGGGCTCCCTGAAGCCATGGGATGCCCTGGCAAGCCAAGGGAAGGAATGGGGTGTGGCCTGATATGCTAATGAGCTACACTGTCAGGGTGTGGCCTCATATGCTAATGAGTTTCTGCTGTTGGGTGTGGCCTATTATGCTAATAAGTTCCTGCTGGGCTTTTTCTACAAAAAAAGCCCTGGAAACAACACTTTTGTTGAACCTTTGAACCAAGGTCCTATACCTACAACTGGGCTCCTTTAGTTACAAATGTACTATTTTCAGCCTGTTCTGAGCAGTTCTTCTATACAGTTCTCCTCAGTCAGAAAACCCCATTTTCACCTCCGTGCTTGTCTGCTGCTAACCCCCTGTCATTTTTGAACTCCTGTGTTCAAGTCTCCGGCTCTCAACATTCCATCAAGCTTTCACTGGTCATCCTAGGAGAAAGGTGGAACCTAGCCTTTTCGTCATAGTAATCTGTGAAATATGAAGCTTCTTAATGGAAGAATTGTCTTAAGGCATAGTCTATTATTGTGGAATTCATATGTCTGCTATGCTTGCACAGAGACTCACTGCTCTTTAGGATACTTTACCCCTCATTAAATAAGTGTGTAATGCTACCAGTGCTGACTGGAAGAAAATGGTTGAAAGAAAGCATGTTCTATCTGTCAGGTCTATTTAATGCCGAATTAGTGAAAAAAATGTTATTGAGTGTATAGGGAATATCCAAGTATTTAAGCTGTGTAAGAGCTGACTGAAAAAAAGAATAATTTCAAAAAGAAGAAATACTTTGAAGCCGAAATGGGAATGAAATCTTCTTTAAAAGCAAGCTGCCGTTCTGCCAGTCCATGTATTGCAGCCCTGTGCCTTGCATTAGAATAGTGCTGTGAAAGTAGAACTGTTTGCTTGAGTGTATATGGAAAGTATTCTGTGTGGTCATGGCGAATGAGCTACATCTTTTCCCCAAGATGTATGGCTTTATGGCAATTAACACATTTCCTTTTTGGAATGGAGACAGCCAAAGGAGAAATTGTATGTGGGTATTTCAGGAAGATTGCAGCTGGATTAGTGTTCTTGCTCGTGCCTTCCAAAGCCTTTACAAAAGTCCCCAGTGGTGACATTGTGTTATAGGTCTGGGTTGTATAATTAGTAATGTTTCCCCCAGTTCTTACCTCCTCAGATATTTTTCCCGGAGCCTGTTTTTCACAATTGTTGAAAGGATTTTTGATTGTGTGTGTTTTTTCCCCCTAAATGAAAGAATGTGCAGGAGTGTCATTCAAAGGTCATTTAATCCATTAAAAAAAGACTATTGGGAATGTTTGACTCAAAGATGCAGGAGATTTTCCTTTGCAAATCTGAATGGTCTTTGTGGGTCTTTGGAAAATACCCCCAAAATTGGCCTGCCTTGCAGGCTTTCTGACAACAGTTGATAAGCCCTTTTTACCAACTTCTAAGCTGGTTTAGTGCTCTAGTTTGGTGTAGTGGTTAAGTGCGCTGACTCTAATCTGGGAGAACCAGGTTTGATTCTCCACTCCTCCACTTGCACCTGCTGGATGACCTTGGGCAAGCCATAGTTCTGGCACAGCTGTTCTTGAAAAATAACAGTTTCTGTCAAGAGCTCTCTCAGCCCCACCTACCTCACAGGGTTTCTGTTGTGGGGAGGGGAAAAGAAAGGGGTTTGTAAGCCGCTCTGAGACTCCTTTGGGTAATGAAGGGCAGGGTATAAATCCAATCTCCTCCTCCTCTTCTTCCTCTTCTTCCTCTTCTTCTCCCCCTTCTCCTCCTCCTTCTCCTCCTCCTCCAGCCAGTCACATATCTTGCATGTAGCTTTAAAGTGTTAACAGAGCCTAAAGTGATCAGGGGCATATCAACAATGCATCCAACCCAGAAGTAATTATCTAACCCTTCTTCCACCCAGGGCCTATTCCCAAATGCATCGATATTCCTATTACTGCTATTGGTATTTAGGAGCCCAGACAAAAGATTGATTAATTCAGGGCTGCAAGGAATAAGAGAGCCATGTAGTTATCTTCCCTTCCCTTTAAATAAGGCTAGAAGCAACAAAGATGCCCTTGATTTATGTTAACTCTGGAGAGAAGGTTTGGCCTGACTCCCTTGCTGTAATGGCCACACCCAAGGCTCAGTATTGTATCTGAGGCAGAGTCTCCATCTAAGCATGAGGGTGACCTGCTTCTCACTAGAATGGTTAATCACTTATTACCCTTTCAGCATTGTGGTTAAGGTGTCAGACCCAGGTTCAAATCTCCCCTCAGACCTAACTTACAGAGTTTTTTTGAGGACAAAATAAGTGAGGGAACTGTGTATGTGGCCCTGAGCTCCTTGAAGGAAAGGGTGGGATAAAAATGGAGATGGCTAGAGATCAGGGTCCTCCTGACATCTACTTTTCTGTGTATGGGGAACTCTTTTGCATGGAGGAGCGGCATCTGAGCCCCCAGTTCAGTCTACCTTGGTACAATCCAGGCACAGGTTTATTGACTTAGTGAAATGTAGGCCATTGTTATGAATTGCTAATAGAACATTCATACCATGTGCATACCATTCATGCATGCCTTTATTTAGTATGCTAGCCGAGGGATCCTTGCCGTATGTATCATCACTTGGGGCCAAACTCCATTAAGTTTAGTCTTCAAGAGCTGCTGAGGGAGATGGAGAAGGAAAATTGATTGGAGCTGCAGAGTCGGAAAAGAGGAGTTAATTCTCTTTCTCTTTGCACCCTTTCTGAAGTTAAAGCAACCTTCCCTAGCTGCCAGGATGCCATCTTTTTTCTCTATCAGAGATTCAGTTGAGGGAATGGCATGAGGCTAAAAAAGTTAAGTCTTCTTCTCAAAATACATGTCAGGGGATCTGAGCATGGGGGTCATCAACATAATATGCAGTTCTGCCATTAGTCTCCCAGTGAGAAGTTCATGGTGCCTTTAGTTGCCTGGTTGGGGCTTTGGCAGCATATAAGTAAATATGTGCCCTTAATGTGTTGATAGGCCTCACTGTATAATCACGGCATGTGACTTGCTACCTGGTTGTACTGTTGTTCTTTTTTTTTTTTTAACAAGACATTTTTATTGGTTTTTTTCAAAGAAACAGAGAACAGACAAGTTGTCAAATACGAAATCAGAACAGTTACAATAACAGTAAGGTAAATACAGTGAGGATGTACTGTTGTTCTTGCTTATAGCCCTTAAACATTTCCTTGTTCGGATAAATATGGAGCATCTTCTGTATTTATTAGTGAAAACAGAAACCAATGATTTCTGCTTTTCTTCTGTCATCTTCTTATTTACAAGTGACTCCTTAATATGTATACAGTACATTTGCAGCTTGCTTAAGTGTTCACACTCAGAACAGTTCTGCAATGTGGTTTACTGATATTCTCCCATCGAAAGAGAGAAAGGGAGAGAGAGAGTGGTTTATGGATGACTAGGAATTTGAACCTAGTGCTTTTAAGTTCTAATCTAACAGACTATACTAGGGGTCCACCCAGCCTTTTTCCGCCCGTGGTCACCTTTGGAATTCTGACACAGCACGGTGAACACAGGCAGAAAATGGCTGCCACAAAATGGCTGCTGCAGGAGGTGGGGACAGCCACAAAATGGCTGCTGCCGCCAAAGCAACATTTTTAAAAATCTGCACTGCCAATCAAATCTCCAATGGCTGATCAGAAGCCTTGCTGGGCAAAAGCCCCCCCCCCCATCTGCTTTCTAAAAACACTTGGCGGGCACCAGGAAGGGTATCAGTGGGTGCCATGGCGTCCACTTTGGAGACCCCTGGTCCAACCACTCCACCAACACAGGCACTCTGTGAACTGTCTTTGCTTGTTGAAATGCGAATGTTCATTTTCAGGGATAGAAATGGTGTGGCTATAAGAAGTTGCTTTATTTAGGATACTGTATGTCTAGCACAGCTGGTGTGCTTTGCTGCCTCAAATGTGTCACTGTCCTTTTGGGTATCCTTCCTTTGCCCTGCCAAGCAAGAAAAACTCCACAAATATTCACACTGGATTTTCACTGTGTAGCATTACACTCTCCCTGTTCCCTGTCCAAATTTAGGATGTGTATGCAAGCCTGATTATGTAATAAGAGCCTGCGTCTCAGTCTGCAGCAGTCCAAGGAAGAAGAGCCCCATATCCTGTTAAACTGAGTAGACATAATTGTTCATGGAGCTTGCAGAGTTCCTACTTTGGAAAAGGCTTTAGATTCCAGCACAATGACATGTACTGTGTTTGGCTTTGGTTTTCGGTATATAAGGGCAGACTGAAATGGGTGCGTAGAAGTTGTCATGGTTTTTTGTTACAGACTTGCACAGAAATATCCCTTTATGGGAGCTAGAGGACACCCAGCCTTCAAAACAACAACAACACACACACACGTATTTTTGATACATGCCTTAGCTATCTTACTTCAATACATGCATCTGAATGTGGTTAGTGTAGGCTGGGTTTCTGAGGGAAGGGGGAACTTGCTTTTTGGTTAGTTTTTAGTTTTGGTCACATATTGCCTTTTTAACTTGAAATCCCTCGTGTGTAGAGGAGCTATGATTGAATGGTTAAGACACTTGATTACATCCCTGGAGGTTATGAGTTGCTCAGACAGACTGTTTTGCCTATGAAGGCTGCCTTCTATAAGTTCCACCCAGCCCATGCGATTTGAGGGGGGGAAATAACAACCTACAAGGAAGTTGTCAAGAATGCCACAAGCAAGAAAAAATGTCCTGGAGATATCCTGTTCTCCCAAACCCCTTCTCTGCTTTCTCAGTGCACCACTCTCTCATGCCTGGAAGGAGAACAGGCACACAGAGTTCCTGTTAGCTCAAGAAATTGTTAGGCCTCTCCTTTTCAAGCGTAGTGAATCAGCCAGGTAAGGGAAACACACCTTAAATCATGACATGGGATTTTTTGGTGTGTGTTAGGATATATGTACAAAGTGGCATTGGCTTCAGCTATGCTATTTATGAGGTAAACCCAAGGGGGCAATTGTGCTTTAAGGGTGTCTTGATTTTAATAGCCCCCACTAATATTCTGCTAGATCTTATCTTTTGTGTGTCAGAACATATCTGTACAAAATGGCACATTTCAACCATGTGCCTTATGATGTAAATAAAAGGCACTGCTGTTTGGGGAATTGGGGGATCCCTGTAGTTTACGACACTCGTAAAATTGTAATTTCTAGTAACCATGAACAAAACTCTGCATGTGCCTTATGAGGGGAAATTCATTCTGGACTATGTCCTGTTAAACATTGTTGTAGACATGTTAGAATCAGAAGGGGTGGAGCCTACAGGGATATAAAATACGTGAAGTGGGCTCAGCAGCAGCAAGCTAGGGAAGTGATATAGCAGTGAATGTGATTAATGTAATTCCTTCTCCCACCCCCACCTTTTTCAAAAGGCCACAGAGCTCCTTGATGGCATTCAGCAATTGCAGCTCTGGTTTCACTTGGGTGGAAAGAGCAGGCGCATGTTCGAAGCATGTCCTTTCAGGCTGTTCTCATGCGAGACAGGCGCAACCTATAAGGTTGCCAACCTCCAGTTGGTGGCTGAAGATCTCCTGCTATTACAACTGATCTCTAGGTAACAGAGATCAGTTCGCCTGGAGAAAATGGCTGCTTTGGAAGGTGGACTCTATGGCATTATGCCCCATTGAAGTCCTCCCCCCCAAAAAACCCCTGCCTCCTCAAGCTCCACCCCCAAAATCCCCTGATATTACCCAACCCAGAGCTGGCAAACCTAACAACTCATCCCTTTACCTTGATGGAGGAGTTGGGGAGTGTGGTTGAAATTCAGTGCCTGATGCTCTAGTAGGATCTGCATGTCATTAGATATGGCACTGTTATAATAATTCACTTCTCAATCTTTTGTGGATAGGGGAATCTAATGGGTATAATTACAATAGCCCAGTGTACAATTATCTCCCACCCCTGCTTACAAGTTATATTAACGCATGGGTGTACGCACGTACATTAGTACATCTGTTTGTATGAAAGAGACAATGTGTGTTGCCTTTACAAATGAAATCAGGGACTGCTTGAATAAAAGTGGGGTTTCAATCACATGTTCAGCTGTTCACGAATTGGATATAACATGAGAATTATTCAGTGCACTTAAAAATCAAATGAACACTGCACACAGATTGTACATGTGTTCAGTGGCTCTCCAATCTCAGCTAGAGGTCTTTCATATTCATGTACTACCAGGTCTTTTAAACTGGAGATGCCAGAGATTGAACTTTCTGACCATAATGACACACCATCAACATGCATGAATCACAAACCAGCATTTGATGATTCCTGTATATCTGCCAGACATGGAAGAAACCAGTCAGCCTTCGGAAATAATGACAGATGTCCATGACAGTGCCATGTATCTCAGAAAAGATTAAGAAACGAAGTCAACTCAGCTTTTTAAACTTTTTGAATAACTGTGATGTGATTTGTCCAGTATGAGACTTATGACTATCCTACTCCAGGGACCTCTGCAGATGGGTGTTCAAATCCCTTTCTGCAGACATCAGTCTTTTAAATAGTTGAACGCACAGGGCAAGAGATGTCACCTGGTCTCCTCCATTCAGTGACCCCCTCTTAGAAAAAGCCCTAGTAGTAGAATGAAGAGATTTTTGCCAGGGCAAAGGGAGCACATTTTCAAGGGCATTATTGCCCTCTCCTCAATAGCTCATTGGGGGAAAGCACTAATATAAGAAATAGGAGTGGGAGTTTAGAGTCCAAACAAGGGTAATGGTGGGAATAAGCTTAACTTTTGGCAAGGGAGAGACTTAGCAGCAGCAGCGGAGGAGGAGGCAGGGCTAAAATCCATACATTGAGGAAATTGGTTCTATAAAAATAGTGTGTGTTTTAATTAATTTGTTTTCAGGTCTTTACAGGTTCATTGTCTGAGGAAGTATGTATATCAAAGCACCAGCCGTAATTGTTCCTTGTCCATCTGGGAGCTGGTTGCTTAGGCATTCTGCTCTGAGAAGGACTCACACGACTGTGTTCCTTCAACCGTTGCATGTTTAAACCTTCTTGGACATTAAAACCTTCCAAAGCGACATGTCATTTTTTAAAAATTAAACATCACTCTAAAGGAGAAAACTGATAGGGCAAAACCAAACAACTATTATTTTACCTATGTAGAATATCAGTTTGAATGGCAGAGTCAATAATTATGCCAGCTTGAACAACTTGGAAACAGTTTTGGTTGAAGTTTAGAAACTGCTGGGGAACGACTTACCAACAAACACCAGACAACGCAACACAATTCCAAGCAATTTGGTTCCCTGTAGTTTAATATCTTGCTGAAGGCGAAATCATCCCGAAGAATGAACACTTTACAAAACTATTATATTTCTGAACTCGTTAGAACTCAGGTTGAAAAACACAAGGTCTCACTTACCTTGCAGCCATGCACTATATTTGTGTTACAGTTATTTGGTTATGATTGTGTTTCATGCTAATGTTTGTATGTTGTTAACCCAGTTCATATTGTCATATATTTGTTTAAAATAATAAAAAGTTACGTAAAAAAAAAAAGAAACTGCTGGGGAAGGAGTGCCTTGCAGGTTCCCCCCACCCCAGTTCTTCCCTTTTACAACTTGTCTCAAGTTCTGTGACCCATAAATCATTCCCCCTTGCATTTATGCTGATGCTCTTGATTTTTCCAATCCCCCATTCTCAAGTACAATAGTAGATTGAAAGTTAAGTGCAGGCGTGACATAGAATTATGGTGTAGGAGACAAAGGCAGCTTTACTTTGCCTTAGTTTTTGACCTGGAAGTTAAGGGTACCTTTAGCAAGTTATATAAAAGAACCAGAATAGAAAGGATAGAAGCACTTGTAAGGTGGTAGGATACAGGGCAGGGGAAGGTGGAAGGTTGCAGATCTGTGACCTGTTTCCTAAATCTGGCTTTTACATTATGTCTGCCCTGGCCTTGTAGTGATGTTCAGCACAGGAGCAAAGTAGCGTTCCTAAAAAAAAAAAAAATTCAAAGCCATGAGCAGCTGTTAAAACAGAGTATGCTTTCATATTGGTCAGATGATGTTGGCAAGCCAGTGGGAATGTGAACGGAATCACTGTAGACTCCTGTGTGGTGGCTTGCCACGTTGGCGCTGGAAAAACATGTGGGTTGCAGGCCTGTGAGATGGACACCTGAGGCTTCCTGTTTAACTGTTTGGCTTGTGGCAAAGGCTAAGGTGATGTAACCCAAGAGTGAGGTAATCTCTAAGCCCGTGTGCGCACACATTAAATACACAGGAGTTCCCTAATGGGGCTGAGTGCAGTGGGAGCTCACTAGAAATAGAAATGAGTGTTTGTTTACTCTTGTCAATGTTAAGAGGGGAAATAACTGCAAACACTTAATGCTTTACGGGTGCCAAATAATTATAGTGGAGTTACTGACTGGTACATGTGGAGAATAATTTGACTAAAAAACAGCCTTTGGATAGAAAGTATTGCCCTTGGGATGACCTATTGCGATTTTTGCCTCTTAGAGTTCACAGTTGCCTGCCATTCCCCAGATCACCCTGGGATAGGTTGAAGACCACAGTGGAACATCTGGATGAGCTGGGCTCAAATCCATGCTCAGCTAAGCGACCCTTGCTTGGGTCAAGGCTCCTTTCGGTATCAAGAATAATAAATGTTTGCTTCACAGAGGTTAAATGTCGGAGAGAACAGAAGCAACATTATAGAGGACTCTGTGTATCAAAAGAGAACATAAGCAGAACCATGTTGGATGAGAAGAAAGCTCCATCTAGTCCACATCCTAGAATAAAATCATAGAATCATAGAGTTGGAAGGGGCCATACAGACCATCTAGTCCAACCTTCTGCCCAATGCAGTACCAGCCTAAAGCATCTCTGACAAATATTCGTCCAGCCTCTTCTTGAAAGCTATCAGTGAAGGGGAGCTAACCACCTCCTGTTTCTCACAAGGGCCAATCAGATGCCACAGGGAAGTCTACAACCAGGGGATGAAGGCAACAGTGCTAATTTGCTTTCCCAACATCTGACAATCTGCTAATAACGGAGAGGTCCCATTCAGCTATCATAGGTAATAGCCAGCTGTATACCCATCCTCTATACATTTATCCAGTCACCTTTTACATCTAAATGTTGATAACTTAATTCTATTCTGTTGTGTTTCCAAGCTCTCATTGTTCTGGGAGGAACTCTTTTGAAAGAGGATTTTGCTAACAAAGCCTCAGCATCTAGAATGCCAGATTCTAACCTTCGAAAAATGTAGCCGCCCTCATTAGCAGAAAATAAAAAGTTGGCATGAGCTTTTTTTCTAACCATTTCTGGTACAGGTCCCATATTTTGAGATTTAAAGTTTCCCAATCTGAGAAAGTAGGAAAGAAAAGCATGCCATACCAGCATGCTAGACTTGACAGGCTGCCTGCTGCTTATCTTGGGATTGGTGTTTGTACTATTTTCAACTTGAGATGGATTCATCAGTGTGAAATAACAAGCGTATTTATCGTGTTTAGCTTCTTCTAACACTTCATTCTTTACAGCACTGTTTCACTTATACAATTCAGAACTATTTGTAATCTGGTATTCAGCAAGACGTAACAAAGATTGGATTTTGAAATGGGATTGACATCCGGCTTCCCTATCTTGTTCTGATTTGTTCTGTTAATCACTCCGATATTAGTCTTGCGGTTTCATTATCAGTGTTGACATTATTCCCAGCTTTTTGTAACCTACACTGGTTGAAGCAATTGTATTTGCTTCTGTATTACTTGATTGTCGTTCTGTTTCCTATTCTTCATAAAATAGCTCACTTGTTGTGTGGCACATTTAATTCTTGCTTTTGTATCATTAAGCTTATACTAATACAATTTTCAAACACTATTATATAACGGTGGTGTAATTGTTTATTGAACAGTATTCAGATGTACAACATTAGCATTTTCCAGACAGAAATAGAATTTTTATTTCCAGGAGCTAATTTGTACAGCCTGGCAACATGGTGGTTGTGCTTTATTTTGATTTCAACTTTACACCGTGGTCCCTTGTTTGTGTTTCTTATACCAACCCCCCCCCCAAAAAAAACCCTGGCAGTCACATTCCTTAGTGCTAGTGTTTTGCAGTGTTTTGAATCTGATGATTGGTTGTGTGCACAAATGCCCTTCTTGAGAAAGCATGCATAATACATTCACAACAGAGGTGAGAGGTGAGAGGATAGTACAGAAAAAGAATACAGGGGCATACAGAAGTGGGGGGGAGGGAGGGACACTGTGATCAGATTTTCAAGCTTATGTCTGTAGCCATGAAACAGGAGTCAGATGGCACCTTAAAGACCCACAAAATTTATTTCAGCATGAGCTGTCATGAGTCAGAGCTCTCTTCAATGCATAGAAATGTACATCCAGACTAGCCACTAGTTTTATCCACAGACTAACAAAACTACCCTTCTGGTCTGCACTCATGTTGCCTGTGAACTATCTCAGGACAGAATAAGCTGATAGGCATCAGTTATTGTCAGAGCTTGAAGTCATGTGCGTGTCCTATTATGTGGAGGACTGATTCTTGGGATTAGCCACACTGGAAGCTCTCTGCGAATTAGAGCAACAGAATTAGAGATGTGCCTCTACAACTTAACAAAAACGGTACTCTAGCTTGTTATTTCACCTATGCCACGACGGGCACAGGCGGGTGGTGGCCTTTGCATCCCCTATGGGTTAGGAAGGCCCTTAGGGTGTCACATATGAGGAAGAAAGTGGTTTGTCCATTGGCCCCATCTACCTTGATTTGTCCCCTGGCCTAGGAGGGATCTGTCAGAGCAAGAATGCTGACAGCTGCTCCTACCTCAGAGGCGATGCTGGGGTTGAGTTCCAGTCTCAGAATCTGTCACTTCAGTGCGCTTTTGGTATAATGCCATGAGGCACAGGAGTGAGGAGATACACATAAGAGTAGCTTGTCTGGTGGGGTAGCTCAGCCTCCTGTCATTTTGCAGAAAGATTGTGTGGTTCATTTTATGTGTTAACTTGAGGGCCACCTGATGTGGCAGGTGCAAGGAAATACACTCAAGAATGAAATGTCCTTGGCTAGCGCTTCAGTGACCCAATTATCTATTTCTTGTTGGTGCGTTCTCACCTTACTCCCCATTTCCTTGATGTGGACCTTCATTCTGACCAGCAGCAGCTGTTGAAATTACAGTGGCTCAAGAGCTTATTTCAAGAATTGATTGACCTGTGCCGTGAAATGCAAGTGACTGGAGAAGCTCTCTCACATGAAGGCCAGGCATATAGGCAAGCAGTGTTAGGCGCTTGTGCTCGGGAGGATTCCAGTGGGATAGTTTTGGGATTCTGCTGTTGCGAAAACAAAAAAGGAGTCCTGCAGCACGTTAAACGCTAGCAGATTTATTGAAGCATGAGCTTTCATGGGCTGCAGCCTGCTTCAATAGAAGAAATGGGCTTCAGCCCACAAAAGATTATGCTTCAGTAAATCTGTGAGCTCTAGCCCATGAAAACATATGCGGCAATAAATCTTTGAGGAACCACAAGACCCCTTTTATGATTAGAGCTATGTGTTTTTCCAGTGTTCCTATACATTTTAAGAATAGAAGTATACAGCAGTTGTTTTTCTTCCTGTGGGGGGACCTTGTTCTCTGATGTCACATGGAGATCTCCTACTAGAACTCTTCCTGGCCCCATTTCCTACAGAAGACACAGCTGCCGGAAGGAAGCGTCTTGAGAAAGGAGAGGGGGGAACTCTAGTCCTCTCCAATGCACATGAATCAGGAGTTACAGCACTACCACTCTTTAAAGGGGACCCTGTATTATCCTTCCATTTCAACAACCCTGCCAATGGGAACAGTCCAGGAGAGAAAACACTGACAGGACTGGAATGAGGAATCTGCTAATATTAAATTATTAAGGTGAAGTATCTGTTAACATTTCATGGGCAGAGTTTTCTTGTATATTAAGAAGAGAGTGCAGGAATTACCTTGGGTGAGCTCACCTAAAGCAAAAGAAAACAGACCCTGCTCTCCTTCTTATGACCTCTGAGAAGCAGCAAATTTGGGGAAGTTGCCCCACAATACACTGCTGTGCTGGAAGAAGTGACACCTGTGGGAACTCTGCTTGGAAGTTCTTAAAGGTATCTAAGACACATCCCTTTTGCAATGCTCATATCTTTTACATACAAATGCACCACCAAACCACGTATCTGACTACACATTGTTAAGTAGTCTTAAACGATGAACCTCTTGGGATTCTTGAACCTCACCTCTCACAGCCTCCTGCTTCTGTCCACATTATGTCCTCTCCTGCCTAATGAAATAAATAAATATCCTCCTCTGGGCCATTTCTGCAGTTCCAGATCTACAGAGGAGCCATGGATGCCAGCAGTAGATGACTTGCTATGCATGCAGAAGCCCCCAGGGTTCAACTGGCATCACTAGTTAAAGCACTGTGGAAGCAGGTGATGGCCCTGGAGAACCATTGCCAGCCAGAGTAGACAATAGTGGACCAAAGGTCTGACAGCACAGGGCAGCTTCTTATATGCGGTCTCAGATCCATACCTGCCTGCTTTTACTGCCAACTATGCTGATTTCTATTTCCAGCACTCATTTGTCAGAGCAAGCTCTGGTTCACTTGACTGATTTAAGTGCAGCCAGTGACTGCACTTGCATTTCTGGCAGCCGGTGTTGTTCCTTCATTCTTGGAAAAAATGGTTTCCCAAGAAAAGGAGATTGGGGTAAGAGCCGGCACCATTCTCTGCTTTTTTTGTTACAAAGCCAGCATGTGGCCCATCTTGCTCTAGGGCTATTGCTGCAACTAATTAAGAAGCTGGTGTTTGCAGCTTACATCGCGTTTCATAGTGGTTGACCCAAGCATGTCAGGAGTACAGATCCCACCCCTGGACTGCTCTGGAGCTCCACCTGAACAAACAGTCTTTGCAACAGAGGCCTGAGAATCTGCCAAAGGATTCCTTTGGGGACGAGTGATTCAGCAGCCTCTGAGAAAAGTGGGGGCTACTTTTTATGGACGTTCACTTCCTGCCTGAATAACATCCTTCTAGCACAGCAGTTTTCTTTGAGCACAGTGCCACTCCAGTGGTGGCAACAGATTTCAGTTTGAGGCTACGAAGCATAATTTGGAAGACCATTTCCAGACCGATTAATAAGAGGTGGAGCAGGCACATTAAACCGACCCACGATCACAGCTCTTAGCCTACACATCTGTGTATCCTTACATTAGTCTTAATCCAGAATTGTTACGGCCTCTGTTTTAAAGCTGATTAGGGGCACAAGATAAAGCCAGACTCTGCTTCTGTCTTTGATGTTGGTAGTTTTTTACTTTGTTTGATGTACATTTAAAGCTTGCAGATCTGACGTACTTAAAATGTGTGTCTGATGCATGGTACCTATAGGGGCTTCTGTCAATGAAAATAAAGGCAGTTACACACACATATGCACCCCTCCCTCCCCCAAATTTGGAATCATATATACATAAAGGTATGCATTATGTACTTTAATTTAACTTTGTAATCAACTGTGTAATTTAACTTAAACTTCTTTCTGCCTCGCTGTCTCTGTCATGTGTGCTGCTTGCTGGTGTAGCTTCTTGAGCTGGTATGAAACTCTAGCTTGAGAGTTACCTGCTCTGTAGGCCCACCATAAATCTTGCTGCAGGATAAGATGTGTAACATACAACCATAGTATAGCCCCTACAGAAATAAATTTTGAAAATCCTTCTTTACTCCATGCTGACCTGTATCAAGTTGTTCAGAACCAATAAAATATCTGAGGGTATCTCAGCTAGATCGCTTTAGAAGCTGGAATGTTTGGTGGGTATTCAGCTCCCTTCCCCTTCCCACCGTACACACAGCTTGTTCCGGATGCCGGGATTACACAACGTCTTGGGCTGTAGTGGCACAAAATGCGAAAAGAAACTGTGAACAGTAGCGGCTCTTGCTTTGTATGAATGTCTCTGTGTAGCACACCAGTGAATCCAATGCTGACATGTCCGGTTCTGCCTCTTGCCCTGCTTGGTCACTGCCGCTGTGACTACTTCCTTTTAACTTGGCTGGGAAAGCGCCCCACTACTGGGTGCCTGAGACTGGCGTAATTCATGTTGCTTCCATCTCAGGCACCTAGAAGTGGGATGCTTTTTTTCTCTCCGTTCAAGGCAGCAACAGCAGAAGTGACAAACTGAACAGAGTGAGCAAATGGAGAGGGGCAAGACTTGACATGTGAATACTGGATTTATTGGGATGTCATAGACGTAATGTCAAACAAGTACATAATTCACTAAGTGTCATCTTTCCATTAGGGCCTCTCAGCCCTGAAGCCAGGAAAGTTTCAGGTAGGGGGACTTTGGGATTTGGGGGGGGGTCATGCCCCCCCAACATGGGGACAGTACTAGCGATGTCACCATGAGTGATTATCCTCTGAGGAGAGCCGAAGAGGATGCAGCCAGCCAGCTGGGCAGCGAGTGGCGCTTGCTGACCTGCCGCTTGACTGCCTCCTCGGCTTTCCAAGCAGGCTCAGTGAGGCACAGGGGCAGGCCGTTCTGTAATGGCCCGCCCCAGCACCTCACTGTGTCTGCCCCAGCCAGCTGGCGAGTCGGCTCTCTGAGAGCTCTCCCAAGAGCCAACTCGTTGGCTGGGTGGCACTGGGGCTCACTGGGGGACTTGCTGGCTGGCGTGGGGCTCCCCTTAATCGATAGGGGGGGCAACCCGTAAAGCCCCAATGCTGGCTACAGCTCTGGGGCCTCTCAGTCTTGCTCAGCCTGTGAGCAGCCTTGGAATGTTGAGAGAGGATAATGGGTGCCACCACAAAATGGCTGCCACAGGAGGACAGCTACAAACTGTTGGGAGATTCTAAGCCAAGCATCCTCTTATAATGGGGGCAGCTGTTTCTGAGTGGGTGCCCCCCTGCTAACTTATTTGTGATGCCTCCTGGAAGTTTTCCCCTGACTTTTTGCTTTGGGAAACAGATGAGTAATGAGAAAGCAGCCTGCTCAAGCCTCAGAGAGCCACCTTTAAATATTTGATACCGTGCCAGGCAGCAGGAGCATGCCCACCAATGCAATATTGTGGCTCTATATGCTTCTGTATATTTCAGTGGACTTCTAAAATGCTCGGTCAAGTGGTTTTCTGTCTAATCATCATGCAAGTCTTCATTTTTAAAAAATCATTAAAAAACGGTGGAGTTTGGCTCCCTTGATATCTGCAGTCCTGTGCTCGTCCATCTAACTTAATGTGGGCATAAAGCTATCTAGCACTTAAATGATCATGTGATTTATGTGTGGTAGGGAATTGTTAGGTTGATGAGTTCCTCGATTAATCTGGGGATGCTGTGGATGTAAACACGCACATAAGACAATGTGTTTGAACCAGCTTCAGATTACACCCAGCTTCAGGTACACCCAGAGGAACAGCTACCTTTCAATTCAAAACCTGTTCTTTTAGGAGAAGTAGGCACCGAAGTCCGGCTGTGGCTTATCAGTGTGTGGCTGCTGCTGGGGATGGAGAGCCAGAAGGGCCATTCCTAATGACAGTGTTGGAATCATTTCATACAACCTTCTCTTTTTGATCTCGGTGTCCAAGCATGGCCCTCGTCATCCCTCTGTCAATCAGACCTTGTGCGTCCTTTGGGAGCAGGCATTTTTAGGTTGTTTAATTGTTTCCCTCTCCACACGTGAACATAGCTGAATATTAATAGAACAAAAGGGGATGTGCAGAGCTCCCATCATGTTTGAAGCCTCGTTTTGTTTTTTGATGCTTATAGCAGGTGGTGTCTTAATAGAGTTTTCCTGTATTAAGGCTGGTTTTTTCCCCCCCTTCTAAATTAACAAAGACTATCCAGAACTGTAAGCCGATACTAGATGAAGGCCAACCATGAAATTTCTCCCTGCCTCCCCATTCTCTCCATGGCAGACCAAAAATAACCTCCACAGTGGAAAGAAAATGCCAACTCTTTAGTGTCAGAAGGCGAGCCTCCCCCCCCCCCCTCCCTCATCTCTACTTGTGGAAAAGGCCGCTGAAAAGACTTATCAATAAATATTCACAGACATTTAGCACTGGCCTATCCGCCAGGATTAAGGTGTAACTTTATCTTGAAAAGCGTGCTCCCGTATTCCTAGAAAAGTCATGATCTTTTGAAGTACCGCCACCTGTTTTACTGTGTCATTTCTCACCCTTGCCTCTCATGCACAAGCACCCATTTCTGATCTTCTGCTTAAATTGTATCAGCTGCTTAAACTGCAAGCAATAATGTATTGCTTTAGCAGTTCTCATGAGAAGGTTTCTTTTGGCTTTGCACATAAACTGTATTCTCCCTTCAGATCTAATGGACTGTAACTAAGGCCGGTGTTCTTTCTACACCGATCTGCAAACCAGTTTCATTTGAACTCACTGGGATTTACATTGAGGTAACTGTGCATAGGATTGAGCTGCATGTCTCAAATTACAAAAGGAAATGCACCTCACATATCTAATATTCTGGTGTAGTCCATGTTCTTTATGTGGAGAAGCTTGCTGTGAACAGGTAGAAGGTGGAACAAGAGCTCAGTTGGGGGACTTTCTTGGTGCAGTTGTCCATATACAAAGGTAGGAGCAGCAAGATGTGGTAGTGGAAAGGGCCAGGGGCAGTGTGTGTGTGTGTGTGTTTGTTTTATTTCCATATAGCTAGTCAGCAAGCATGGTATAGAGATGAGAGTGTCAGGTGGGAGCAGCAAGTCCTGGGTTCAAATCCCTGGGAGCTCACTGGATGATCTTGGGCTGGTCAGTCTCTTTCAGCCTAATTGAACTCACAAGGCGGTTTGGGGGGAAAACATGGAAGAGAACTATGTATGGTGTCTTGGAACTCCTTGGAGTAAGAGCAGGGTTAAAAAAAACCCTCAGAAGGTGAATGGAGATTAAAACATATCTTTTGCAGAATGTATGTAATAGTTGTAGAATACATTTCTACAAGCAAGGATGGTAGTTATGGCATTTCTTGTGACAAAGCAAAACAAAGCAAAAAAAAAAACTACAGATGGAAAAAGCCAATATGATTCTCAGGTTCCAGGGAGTTCCTGAAGTAGCGAAAGAGGACCTGAGGAGTTTGCTTAGCATCATCGCTCCAGTGATAGGCTCTACAGCGGATGGACTAGTAAGAGATATGGAGGTGGCCTATAGGGCATACTCCAACTATATTAAAAAAACATAGCCTACCTGGAGAAATTGTGGTCAGAGTCTCAAGAAGACAGACCAGAGATGCTATTCTAAAAGCAACATCAGCAACTCCACTGAAAATGGGAAATGTAATGATCAAGACGCTAAAAGACATTCCATTTGAAATTCGGCAAAAGAGGAAAAATTATAAAGATTTGATTGCTTTTCTTCAAACTAATGGAATAACGTACAGGTGGGCAATCCCGGAAGGTGTCATCTTTAAGATCAACAATAAAAGAGAGAAGACAGACTCCATTTTCAAGGCTAAAGAGTTTTTGCGGCGTCAGCTTGGAACAGAGGGAGAGTCTAAGGAGGAAGAAACAAAATCCAGTGAATCTGCTACCTCTGGAATGGAAGAAGACTCTGCTACAGAAACGGGTGCTGGACCTGCCAAAGTTGTCTATGATTTTAGAAAGCCGAAGTAAAGGCAGAAGGACTGGGAAACTGGCCTTTTGAAGCAAAGAACACTAAGATGATCAGAAAGTTCTCTCATAACAACTAACATAATAACATAGAAACATGGAAGATGAGCAGGAACTCTACAAGTATATTGTGATACTAACACTTGTGGTACTAACATTTACACTAACAGAAATAAGATCTCCTCCTCTTGGGTTTTTAGTTTAGTGTGGTTATCTTTCCTTTATCCCTAGTTGTAGCTCCCCTTCCTAATTTTCTTTGTAGTCTGTAGTGTAATGCAAAATAAAAAAATATCCCTTCGGGAGTTTCAAAAAAAGAAAATAAGAAAATTGGAGGTTGATTGAAAGTTTCCCAAACCAGGAAGCTTGTAGCTGTGTTCTGTGGGGTGGTGGGGAGAGCAAGCAAGGGCAGGGGCATAGCAAACTAGCTAGGCTGATGGCTGTCACAAAAAGAAGTTTATTGCTAATGTCTGGATGCAGCCAGTGGCACAACTCAGTCCTCTGTGTGTGGTAAAATTGTGTCAAGCTGACACTCAGGAGGAGACTGTCCTAGGAAAGGGGAAGAAAATTAGGGGGGAAATGTAGCTATAGGCAAATGTCTTTGTGCTACTTTTTCTGTTTCCAGTTCAGAGGAGAAACAGAGCAGGAGCAGCCTGTTCCTAAATCTAGGGAGGCTGTGTAATGTCCATAGATATGTGGGTACCAGTGTTCCACAGGTGTGAATAAGGCTGACTTGAGCAACCACATAGCAAGCATATCTATGTGGGTGGGTGTGTGGGTAGGTATGTAAGTAGACAATAGTGAAAGTAGCATCAGTGCAGATTAGGCCAGTGCTGGAACCCGTTGTTTAGCTGAGGTGGGGACCTCAATGTCTTCCTATCTATGTTATTTGCTACAGAGTTCTACCCAACCTGGCCCACTGCCTCTTATTATTTAGCAAGTTCTCAGCTGGCTACAAAAGCAGCTATTTAGAGATTACCTATTTCATTGCTCTGAAGGTCTGCCAGAAATGCAGGTGACTGTTTACTGTGATTTTAAACTTGCATCACGCATCTGTTTATTTTATTGTTTCTTAATAGAGCCAGTTTGGCGTAGTGGTTAAGGGCAGCGGACTCTAATCTGGGAGAACCAGGTTTGATTCCCTACTCCTCCATATGCAGTCAGCTGGGTGACTGTGAGCCAGTCACAGTTCTCAGAGCTCTCTCAGCCTCACCTACCTCACAGGGTATCTGTTGCGGGGAGAGGAAGGGAAGGAGATTGTAAGCCGCTCTGAGACTCCGAGTGAAGGGTGGGATGTAAATCCAATATCCTCCTCCTCTTCCTTGTTTGAAATGTGCAGTTCAAATTTTCTGTTGCATTGGCATAGGCAGCCTTCATCAAACACAGTGCATTATAACGTGCCAGGCCATTTGGCTTGACAGACAGGGCTGTTCCTCAACCCAAGGGACTGAGATGAGCCCCTGAAGCTCTGGCAGAGATGCTGGGCCTCAGTTTATTCCCAGTATGTTCGGACGCATAAAGCTGCATTTAATACTGTGGCAGGCCATTGATCTGTCAAGATCAGCATTGTCTGCTCCGACTGGCCAAGGCCTTTCTCATTACATCCTACCCAGTCTTTTCATGCTGAAGATGCTGAGGATTGTTACCTAGGACCTTCTGCATGCACATGAACACATGGTGTTGCTTTACTGAATCAGACTACTGGTCCATCAAGGTCAGTATTGTCTGTTCATATTGGCAGTGGCTCTCCAGGGTTTCAGGCTGAGGACTTTTGCGTCACATATGTCCTTTTTAACTGGAGATATCAGAGATTGAACCTGGGACTTTTCTGCATATCAAGCAGATGCTCTGCCAACTAACCCATGGGCCCCTCCTAGAGATGTGAAGGCCCGGAAAAAAACCGGAAAAATTCGGGGGGAAACCGTTCCCCCCCAAAAAAATTTGGAAAAATTGAAAAAAGAAAAAAAAAGATTATGGAACGTTTTATTTTATCATGATGAATAAAATATTTTAAGACAAGGTGTTCAAATATTTTCCAAATCATTTCTAATATATATATATATATATATGGTATCAGATTGATCTAATTTCTGTGCACTGAGGACAAGCAAGTCCTAGGTTACAAACTGAACTCTCCAATGCAAGAACAAGATTCATTTCTTGGTGCGATTATCAGAAGAAAATAAAAAAGTTTCAATTTTGTTTTTGCATGTGGGTGAGTATTCTGTTTGTAATAATTGTTTGGATACACTATATTTTTAATATGCTAGTTGTGATAATTTCATGCCAAGTAAAAATGTCCGTAGTCATATTTTATGTTCCTAAAGTAACAGAATGACTTTCAATCTAGAAAAGACAAAATAAATGCTAATGTAGCATTTTTTTCAATTTTTTTGTAAATTTCCGTTTTTTCCCAGAAAAAAAACAGGAAAAAACCCGGGGTTTTTTCCGAGCTTCAAAATTTTCGGAAATTTTACATCTCTAGCCCCTCCCTAAGGGTGTCCTACTGCTGAAGCACAGCCTCCCCCACCTGGCCTTCAGGGGTCTCCCCTTCTTGACTTGTGGTTGCTGGTACACCTGCATCTGAACAGGTAGATGGTCTGGGGGTTCTTGGCATTGGTACAGAGCTTACTCCCCCCCCCAAACAATAACATCCCCTACCCTTTCATCTGGTGTAGTTGTGTTTTCTACAAATGATTTAGACAATGATTCAGGCAACTTGTTGAGCATTTTAAAAGGCTGCTATGGAAGCAGGTAATGACTTGGACGGTGACCATTAACATCCATTTCACTAGTGCTTAACTGGTTAAAAGGTTTTTGCTTTAACATGAGAGCGGAGGGCCCAGTCACAGGCAGTGGACAGGTTGGGAAGCCTCTGCGATGCACATTCAGGCAATTTGTATTGTGGCTGTAGAAGTGTCAGTTCCTAAAATGCTTTGGGAGCTAGTTGACCAATTGCAGTCCTGTCTGAGACTTGTTAAGGGCTCCATTGGGGAGAACATTTGTTTCCAGTGCCTGAATCTGTGTGTGGGAAGGTATTGTGTTGAATCCCATAGAAGATTTTCAGTAATGGAAAGGGGAGGGGTATTTTCATTGGTTTGTCCCTTTCACTGCATACCTCTGACTCACATGAACACATGATGCTGCCTTATACTAAATCAGAACATTTGTCCATCAAGGTCAGTATTGTCTACTCAGCCTGGCAGTGGCTCTCTAGGTTCTCAGGCAGAGCTCTTTCATATCACCTGTTGCCTGGTCCTTTAGCTGGAGATGCCAGGGATTGAACCTGGGACCTTCTGCACACCAAACGGATGTTTTACCACTGAGCCACAGCCCCACCCCCAACCATGCTGTTCCTGGGGATCCCTTTTCTCTCAGGAGTAGCATTTTATGGGGCATTTGGGGCCACAACGGGTGTATGCGCATGTGTGCATATGAAGAAATCTTCAGCAGGATCCAAGCCATCAGCTTTTAAAAGAACATTTCAGTTCTGCCTTTCTTTCAAGGAGAGTGTGTGGTTCTTTCTCTTTGCTCTGTTTTACTCTCACAACAACCCTGTAAGACTGGTTAGGCTGAGAAAGGAGGATTGCTCAAGGTTTTCCCAGCGTGTTTCACAGAAAGTGGCAGTTTCAACCTGGGTCTTCCCAGGCATCCTCCAGCATTCTAACCACTATCACATACTGCTACACCCCACCCCAAGTGTAGAGGAACTGCCTTTTTTAATGTACCTGTTGCCAAGAGAGTATACGTCAGTAGAGTTTCAAAAGAGCGTAGGTGTTTTAAAGGGCAGCAACTGAGAGAGGAAAATACTTGGGAAAAAATGTGGTACATGTTTAGTGTGGGGTGTGTGTGTACATGCCTCTGGATTGCAGCCTGCATTCTCTTTGTTGATTAGGTACTTTGTGCTCATTACAAAATGGAATAATGAGGAATCATGGGTTTAAAAAAAGAAGAAGAAAAGCAATATTTATCATATTGGAGGTGGGAATGTTTGATAATGTTTCCTGCTTGTTGAAGCAAGATATGCCTTTAGGTGGGGTGGAAAAAAATATTTGAGAGGGGAGTGCCCGGTGCTTCATCACTGGGTGTCTCTGAAGCCTGTGAGAGGGCTTTGCACTTTGTAAGAGTATCAAGTCACAGATACTGCCTGGGTTCTTTGTGACTGTACTATCGCCTCATTAGGAAGTTGCCTTTAGGCCCGCGGTCTCTCATCAAGGAATAAAGAGAGGTGGAAGTCGTGGGATCCTTTTTGTGGTTTGAGTGCATAAAGAGGTTTCAGGATTGGATTTGTGTTTCCTGAAGGAATATGAAGTGGTGGAACAAAGAATACCGTTTGCTGTAGGCAAATTTGGCACTGGCCCTTCGGCAAAGTCTCCAGCAGTCTGATAGATACGTTTTGGAGACTTCATCTTGGTGTGACTCTTGAAAGCTCGCACCCTGAAGATCTTGTTGTTCTCTGAGGCGCTACTGGGCTTGAATCAAGCTGTTCTACTGCAGACTTTGAAACCATCTTCATCACGTCTGTTGTTTAGTCTGCTATATTGAGTAAAATGGTCATCAGTCTTATGTGAGGGGGGCCTGGTGTTGTTGAAGTAGATTTGTGGGAACTTATATGTTAAAATGAAACTTCTGCCTGTAAGACTTTCGTGTGATTTGCAAGTTGGCCTGCTTTCTTACATTCTTGGGCCAACTTCTTCAGAATGGATACGATGGGTATAGTAAGATTAAGATACAAATGTTCAGCCTCTTCAAAGGCCGATAGTGACTAAGAAAACACATGCCCCATATGTTGATGAATTTGGAATTACGGTTTGTCACCCTGCATTATCCAAGTTCCCAATAGTTTTTTTTCTTTTATTTATTTGTTTACAAAATTTATATTCCACCTTTCTGCCCCCTGGTCCACAAAGGAGGCTGACGATTAAAAACAGAGCATTAAAACATATCATAAAAGTGAAAGTAAAATACATGTATAAAAGCTCAAAGCCAAGAATCAAAACATAGGGCAGGTAGGGGAGGTAACTGGGGGAACGCCAGGCAAAACAATTAAGCCTCCTCTTGCTGGCAGAAGACAGTGATAGAAGGGGACAAACAAATGTCCCGCCATTTTTGCTACCTTCCTTTGTTTCTTAGGGTACTCTTCCAGTCTCTGTGTGTCTATACATGGAGTACTCTAGTAACTGACTCCTGAGTAATGTATACTTTTATATAATAGAAACATCCAGGAATATTTGCAGTAGTCGTGCATCTTTTTTGTCTGCCACAAGATATATTCTATATTTTCCCTTTCTCCCCTAGTCTGTACTTAGCAATGGTATGGCCTCATGGGTTGATGCATGATTGTGTCACAATCTAAAAAGACAAATGGGGGCCCTATCCCCATTGCCATCCAGCACGACTCTCTTGGATCTCAGCTACAGTGGCGGTGATGTCTGGAAACTGCTCTGAGCCTGGAGGGCCCCCTGGGCTCCGCTGCTGCCATTGCTGGACTTGGACTGGCTCCCAGGCTTTGACATGGCCAGGACTGCTGGCAGCTCCCAGGCTCTGCCACCACCACAGCTGGGCCTGCCAGTAGCTCCTGAAAGCTTACCTCCCCCAGATTATATTGACCTAATAAAAAGTGACACTTCACGATTTTTTAAAAAAAGTTCTAAGCTTTGCTTTCCTTCTCCATGAAATGCACTCCGTGCCAGCCTGGAGCCAAATTAGTTATGCTAAGGCTGTTGTTTTCCTGGAATGTATTATTTTATCTGAAGGAATATTAAAAGTGGATTGAGTCTGATTCTTCTCCATTCTACCTTGTAGGAATCGCAATAGGATCCATAGCATCAAGGCAAGGGAACTGGAGCCCTATGTCGCCATGGAAACTTTGGACCTTAGCTCAAATAACATCACAGAAATCCGAAGTGGCTGTTTCCCAGTGGGGCTTCGTATAAAAGATCTGTAAGTATTTTTTGTTATCTGGTTTTTGTTGTTAAGCCAATGGCGCTGTTTCAGTTTATCTAATAAAAAAGATTTTCAAATTTTCTTCAGTTAAAAAAAAAATTACAGGCATTATAATTAAGAATTTATAAATCAGCTGGGCATTACACTTTTACGTGAATATTTTAGCAAATCCTCAGCTTATAAACAATCAAACTACTTATGACAAGAGATTGAAGAAACACCTTGCTGTTCCCTCCTGCCCTTCACCCTCTGAGTCTTTTCAGTGGACAGCTGGTGTGCAACGTGTGTGTGTGTGGGTGACAGAGGAAGGGGAGCACAGCAACTCCAGGATAGAAATGCTCCCTCTAAGCTGTGGAGTCTTGAGAGCAAAACTTCTACTTTGTGAGCTACTGGCATTTTATTTATTTATTTATTATTTATTTATTAAGATTTATACCCCGCCCTCCCCGCATTAAAATTGTGAGTGATCGATTTGGCTGCTGCATACATTAGTTTGCTCTGGCACCATCCTTCCTGAGCCAAGACAAAAATGTGTGAGCCGGAGTCTAAAAAACTTTGAGCTTGCTCACACTAACTCAGCTTAGAGGGAACACATAGAAGCCTTGCACTTCTGAACTTTTTGTTTCACTCATTCTTGATTGCTATAACTTGGAGGGCAGACTTGTGGTGTGAGGAGGTACCGTGGCTCTCTTTCATTCCTTCCAGAAACAGCTAATGCATGGTTAACAAAGAGGCAATATTGAGGGTATATATCTGTAGATACTTTCCCTTAGCCTTAAAAAAAAAAAAATGAATTCATGAACCTGCTTCACACCAAAGCAGACCACTGGTCCTCCATCTAGCTCTGGATTTTGACAGGCCATGGTTGTCTAGTGCCTGGTCTCCACATACAGCCGAATGAGGCGATAATGAGGTGACAGGCCCCTGAGGTTGTAGAACGTATCTCAGCCAAGAGTTAAGGGGATCATCATTTTGAATGTTTCTTTATAGAAAAAAGTTTCCCTTAGGCAGCACGACAAGGAGCATGCAATCTGGAATAGGACCTTTCCCCTCTAATACATTAGTTTTTCATTTGCACGGAACATTAAAAAATGGCACCCCACTCCCCACCCCATTTTCAGGTGGTAAAGTTGACCCTTAACCCCTCAGAATTCTACCACATCACCCTGTTCCATGTGAAGACCAAGATTGAGATCTTTAATCCTAGGGACTGGTTGTGAGGCCTGCCCGTCATGTGCTGTACCTCTGAGGGATGGCCTCTCCCCTTTTACATACACAAATACTGCAACATTGAATAATGCTTTGATCATCTATTTTTAAATACAAAGAAATTTAAAAAGAGGCAGCATTGGCTTGTAATGCGATATGTTTGAACGCTATCAAATAGCGAATGGTGCATAAATGTTTTCACTGTGGCATGCTGACATATCAGAATGGGTCAGAGACAGAAATTCAGAGCAAAATTATTTTGGAAAAAGATGCTGGAAAGTCTTCCTCACAACATCTCTGTGAAATAGGTGGCTGTCGTTCCCATTTTACATATGTGGATCTGTGCCTTGAGAGGACACATATAAGTACTTGTCTCTCAGGTCCAATTAAACTATTCCACCTGTTAAGCCACAGAGATCTGAGCTGTTTCAGGTGTGGGTTTGCTCTTTGTACTCTGCATATCAAATATGGAATTAAATGTATGGGCTGTTGATTCCTCTGGGAAATTAAAGGTGCTGAGAGACCCCAGGGGATCTCCTATCATCAGCTGTCTAAATTGTGCTAATGGAAAAAATGGCTTCATTTCATCTGAAGAGGGGAAAAACACACATGATATTTTTCATGTGATATGTCTAATGTCACCAGCCACTCTGATAAAAAGCGAACAACAGAGACCTCTGTCATAGCCGTTTAAATAGCTTGTGATGAATTATTGCAGCTACCTGGGGAGCAACCGAATCAGCACCCTGGAGACCAAGGCTTTTGATAGCCTGTCACGATCCCTGCTAACGCTTCGCCTGAGTAAAAACAGGATTGCCCAGCTTCCTGCTAAGGCATTCAAGCTGTCCAGGCTAACGCAACTGTAAGTAGAAATGTGCACTTTAATTATGGCTAACCAAACTTTATGGAGACAAACATTCCCTGAGGACATGCTCACCAAATGCAATCCTTCTTCACACTGTGCCTATAAAATGTTGAATAAACTATATTTTAATGGCCCTATAGTGACACCTAATAAAACAAATTAGGAGTAGACTTTTTTTTTTGGTGTGGCCCTGTACAGTGTTAGATCATTCCCATAACAAGACGCACAAAAGAGAGACCGAGAGAGCATTCTTTAATATATTAATTACAGTGCCATCTTAAGCAGACGGACACCATTCTAAGTTCTGTGAACTTAGACTTCAGTGAACTTAGACAATGTCACTGTTAGGGTATTAGTTGCCTCAAACTAGCAAAACATAGATTCTCAAGTCCATATGTACATTTATTTTAATTGTCTCTTCCTCCCCCCCCCCCTTTTTTCACAAGGCAAAGTGAAGCAGGTCACAGGCCTTTCCTGAGCCATGTTGTCAAGACCACACATGAATTTTTAGTAGTAATAAAACAGGCAACAAGGAAAGGCTGTTAAAGTGTACAGTTGACATTTGGACGGTCAAAATGGTGATTTCAATCAGTTAACGTACACACTGTTGTTTGTTCAGCCAAAGTATAGCATGGGGTGTATTTGATAATAAATATACACCTGCATCTGTGAATGTGCTTTATGTGTCAATAATTGACCTTTGGTAATAAGGATTTGCTCTCTAGGAGTTTGGAACCAGACTCATGAAGATTAGATCATGAAGCATTTGGTATCATTCCGCAATCAGTGTTGTACATTTTTAAAAGCAAAGTCAATTTATATGAACAGACACAGTAGAGGTTATGGAATTCCTTTGAAATTTAAATCAAATTACCGCTAGAATACTGGTCAAGCAACTGTTTGTTTATCTGTTTTTAATTCCCTCAGTGTATGTCATCCGTTCAGACAGTAAATTCAAATTTGCACTGTTTTGTCATGGACTCATGGAAGAAATATTATTGCAGATCCTAAACAACACTGCTTTTATAGATGTTTCAAAAGTGCCTGCAGTATTTTGGTGCTTAATTCTTATTAGGCTTTCATGTGACTCCTTTTTCTTAAACATTTTTACATGTTGGAAAATAAAGCCAAACATAAAATCTTGTTAAAATATATTGATAAGTAGTAAATCTGTTTAACCTGGCCTAGATGGCCCAGCCTAGCTGGATCTCATCAGATCTCAGAAGCTAAGCAGGGTTGGCCCTGGTTAGCATTTGGATGGGGTGGTCCACCAAGGAAGTCCAGGGTTGCTCCACAAAGGCAGGCCATGGCAAACAGCTACTGAACATCTCTTGCCTTGAAAACCCTACGAGGCCACCAAAAGTTGGCTGCGACTCGATTACACTTTCCACCACTGCCGCCAGATTTGCTCAAATGCTACACAGGTCCAAACTAAGAAAAATACGTTAACTCAGTGCTTCCCCATAAAAGAATCTGCTAATTCTGAAGATATAAAACTCTTCATCCAACAGAATCCCCTGTATAATACAAAAGCTTGCATATCACCCTGACTTGGATAGCCCAGGCAAGCCCGATCTCGTCAGATCTCGGAAGCTAAGCAGGGCCGACCCTGGAAGGGCGACCTCCAAGGAATACCATGTCCGGGATGCAGAGGCAGGTTATCAAGCCACCTCTCTGAAATGCCGTAGCCCCACTAGGGGTCGCCAGAAGTCACCATGACTTCGCGGCTTGCGCAAACACACACACACACCACTCACCCCTGCCAAAAAGCTTGCATATCCCTGTATCTGTAGAAGCAAGATACTACCTTACCTACTCCTTCTTTGCAGACACTGACAGTCCCAACTGTCTACCTTATAGAACAGTCCACAGACAGTGCCATCAATAACTCAAAGTCATTTCTCCACATTTAGGGCTAGATTCACTGATTGACTCTTTCTTGTGATTTTTGCAGGTATTTTAAATTTCAGTGTAACTGTTTACAGATTTATGGGTTAATAGCTGTGCTTTAGCCAGAGCATGAATACCAGAACTTTTTGCAATAACAGGCGCTTTTGTGACTGAAAATATTTATATTCATTCAGGATTAATAGATAAAACCATTGAATTCTTGGGAGTGTGAACTCTAAGGAGTTTTGATAAGATACTGTAGAAATTAAGTGTCATGTGCATATGAAACCACAGTCCCATGCATTTTGTGTATGCAGCTTGTCAGAAATATGGCTGAGAGTTGCCGTTCTGTTTCCACTTCATCTCTGCATGTGGTCAAGTTTGCTCAAGGTGGAATTTATTTAAGAAGCAGCCATCTCCGGATTACTTTGTCGGGTAGCTGTTGGGGATCCTTGGAGGAAGAATTCAAGGACTGGCTGTTTGGACTGTGTTATTCTGCTGGTGCATTAGAAAAGATAGGCCTGTTTTAACACCTTTCTGTGCTGTTGGTAATTTTTAGGGAGTTAAACCGTAATCGCATTCGCTCGATTGAAGGCCTGACATTTCAAGGACTGGACAGCTTAGAAGTCCTGAAGCTGCAGCGCAACAGCATCAGCAGGCTGACAGATGGAGCCTTCTGGGGTCTGGCCAGGATGCAAGTTCTGTAAGTTGAAAGATGGTGGACAGTATCTTTCTCCTGATAGGATGAAAGCAGGCCTCTGCCAGTTTCCTTTTTTGGTTCATATCCTGCAGATATCTATTGGGCAGCTTTTCCATGCCACTTTCCGTGCCACATGCTGCAGTGGAAGATCTCTGCCTCCCAGTTTAGTCTAGAAGTTGGGGAAGTTAATATAAATTGAGATGTGGTGGTCTTAATGGGGCAGTCTCGAGGGAGGGTTTTTTTAGTGATACGGAAGCACTTTCTTTTCATTTTGCCTCTTAAACGGTGTTTTGTATCATTACAGTAGCAGATGTTATGGTTCTGAAGGGTCACCATAAGACCTGGGTCCTTTCCCTTGATAGTGCTAAAATAAGAGCACAAAAACTGCTTTGAAGGATTAGACCAAAGTCCATCTAGTACCACATTTTGTCAGTTATCAGTCAGACAATTCTGGGCATGAAGGCAGCAGCCTTCCCCTACATAGTGTACACCAGGGGTCCCCAGCCTTTCTGAGCCTGCAGGCACCTTTGGAATTCTAGCACAGTGTGGTGGGCCTAGCCACAAAATGGCTGCCAGCCGCAGGAGGTGGAGCCAGCCACAAAATGGCTGCCTCAGCTTACCTTCATTCACATAGTGAAGGTCTTTGTGGTATGGTGGCAGCTGCTGCCAAAGCAGTATTTTAAAAATCTGCACAGCCGGTCAAAATTCCAGTGGCGAGTGAGAAGCCTTGCTGGGTACCTGGCCCCACCCACTTTCTAAAAATACTTGGTGGGAATCAGGAAAGGTGTTGACAGGCACCCCATGAGGGGACCCCTGGTGTACATGGAAGTTCTGTTTAGCTGTCACGGCTCCTAGCCATAGATAGACCTACCCTTTATACAGCTGTCTGAGCTAGCTATCACACCATATTGCATTATGTGTGTGTTTGTGTGTGTATGTTTTAAAACAACCAGTTCAGTATGTGCACTCAGAATTCTAAAATTTGTTACCTCTTCAGGCATCTAGAACATAACATCCTGACTGAAGTTAATAGTGGCTCCCTGTATGGCCTCTCGTCTCTTCAGCAATTTCATCTGAGTAACAACTTGATATCCCGTATCAGGCCTGATGGATGGAACTTCTGCCAAAAGCTACATGAGCTGTGAGTTACCTACTTCAAGTAGATATTAATTGGCAGGAATGTGTAATATACCCCTTACTATAAAATAAAAAGGAAAGATGGACATGCAGAAATATGCCCTCTGAACCGTCTATAATCCCTGTAAGTTCTAGGTTAAGAAATGGCTTGCCCTATCAGATACTCCAGTTTATTGCCTGCTTGCATGAAGTTAACCAGGCTGAGAGGTAAAATCTGCTGTCCCTACATGGTACAAAGACATGCCAGTGGCCATCACCATTGAGAAGCTAGCCACTGGTTTCCTGGACCATCTGCAATTTCTATAGTCTCAAAGGCCACCCTAGGAAGACCGTTTGCTTAGTGTTTTCTTTTTAGAGAAGGACAAGATACTCAGAAAGGCCAGTCTTGTTGAGAGATGTAAAAGATATACAGTTGGTTGTAAAAAGCAACTTTTTTGTAAGTCTTCTTGTTAAAGAGTGATAGATAATTTCGAAACTCTTTTAAGGGAACCTAAAGGTGTCTGTTGTGGGGGCAGGACAAGAAGGCGATTGTAAGCTGCTCCAAGGCTCCTTTGGGTAGTGAAGAGTGGGGTATAAAACCAACTGTTCTTCTTCTTTTCAGTTGATCAAGATTTCTAATTACTTAACCTAACAAATAGTTCCAGGCCTAATTATTAACTCAGCTTGTTAACATCTGCTCTTTGTGCTCACAGATTGCCATCAGATGATACAGAAAGGCCTTTGAAATCTTTCACAAACAAAAGTAAAGGCTGTTTTCAAAAATGACACTCAGTCTCTTTTTGGTCTGCCTTGAATCTTCTCCCCCTTTCTTTTAATGTTTGCAAATATGACTAGTGTTCCAGGTGATGATGAATAAAATAAAAAATTCAAATGATAATCCACAGAAACATGGATATTTAGTTAAATTGAGGCATGGATGCTTGTTCCTCTTGGTCTGTGAATAGATGTATCAGTAGTGGTTTCTTCTCACCGTCTTTATCCTAAAAAAGAATAGCATATGTAATGCCTCTCCCTTAGTAAATGGCCACAGATATTCCTAGTGATTTGAAATGTTGAGGGGTTTTTTTGGTTCATTTATGTGTTTTGTTTTGCCATGTGAATTGTGAGTTGATATGAGGTTAACCTCTGGATGTGTGAAGTTCAAAAAGGTTTTTTTTAGTTTTTCATGTGAAAACAACTGAGATTTCAAACACAAGCTTGCCACTGGGGTATTGCAAACTTGTATTTTAACAGGAACCTTCACAAATCCCTCACAGAGAAAAGAAATCCCTTCAAGTTCTAGATGGAAAATGGATTGTTTTGGTCAGCCTCCTGGCTTCAGAAGCAGCTTGTAGGTGAACAGGCACTAGGAAAGGGGATGAGTTTTCTGGTTGGTTGCCACCAAAATGGAAGATATCCTGGAATTTTTCTTTCTTGACTATCTCTAAATCATGTGAAATAAAACATGCTCGTGAAAGTTCTGTTAGAAAATCCAAGGGCACCCCCTCCCCCCCAGTTAAATTCAGCACTACACTGGATTGCTTTCTCTCTCCAGCTTTGGTGGGGGGGAATTCTTTCATTGCAGGTGAGGAAATAATTTTGACTGGCTGCCATTTCTTCATAATTCAACAGTACAGCCTCTTTAGGAATGAGTGTATGTTGTCCAATGGCTTCTTGAAAGCCATTAATCTCTTCTGAATTTCTTCCAGAGGTCTCTTAGGTGCACCACCATCCCCTTTGCTTACACTTCCAAAAGCAAGACAGCTTGCCAAGGAAATGACACTTCTAGGACTTAAAATATACGTCTGTTTTAACTTAGGCTTTGGCTTAAGCAGCTAACTTTTCCTGTGCACCTAGACATTATTATTTTTTGTTGTTTCAAGGTAGGCAACACAAGAGCCAAACCTATAAGAAAACTAAAAACCTCTGGATGTGGACAAAAATTATGTATTGCTTCTTCTGTTGTACCCTCTAATATTACCCATAGATTATATGGAGTCTTTCGTTTTTAAAAAAAACCTTTCTCCTGTCTGTTTTGTGTGAGAAGATGTTGCTCAAAGGCTTTCAAAATGTGAGGCAAGCTTTTCTGGGAAGCACAGACAGTTGCTAGGGGAGGTCCAGCATTTACCTTGACTCTCCTGTTGTCACTTGTGAGTGGGCCAGATGGCAGAATGCCAGTTTAGCTCACAAATTCTCTCACACACAATACAATGATAGAGACTGTTGTTCCCCAACCCACTGGTTGGCTGCCGGCGCTGGGAACTTCTGAGGCAAGTCATTGGACAGGGAAGGCTTCTGTTTGTCTCTTTTGTTGTGTGGAGCCTTGAGAGACCTTGATTTCATTTTCTGTGTTCACTCTGGTACACTCTGAGGTCCCAAGGCTAGTTTGCAAGCAATTCTGTCTCTGCAGTTAACCTGATTTGGGTTGAGCCACAAGCTGGAAGGGAAACTTTCTGGAAAAGAAACCCCATCTATCCCATTCTGAGCTTCTTGGAGTGTGAGATACAAATATAATAGCAAAGTAAAATGCACCTCTCTTATTCGCCTAAGGTTTACTTTCCTAGGAGTAAGCACTGTTCAGTAACATGCAACTTACTTCTGACTAGACCTGTTTAGGAGTGCTCCTTAGTTTGGTGTAGTGGTTAAGTGCGTGGACTCTAATCTGGGAGAACCGGGTTTGATTCCCCACTCCTCCACTTGCACCTGCTGGATGACCTTGGGCAAGCCATAGTTCTGGCACAGCCGTTCTTGAAAAAGAGCAGTTTCTGTCAGAGTTCTCTCAGCCCCACCTACCTCACAGGGTGTCTGTTGTGGGGAGGGGAAGGGAAAGGAGTTTGTATAAATCCAATCTCCTCCTCCTCCTTTTCGCACAGTAAAAGGATGGGGCATGTTTATTTATTCATTTATTGTGTTCATTTATTTAGAGATTTGAACTCCGCTTTTCTCCCCAGTGGGGAACTAAAGCAGCTCAGCACATGGTTGTCCTCTGCTCCATTTTATCCTCACAGCAACCCTGTGAGGTGGGTTAGGCTGAAAGATTGTGACTGGCCAAAGGTATGCATCCATGGCAGAGCAAGGGTATTTTGAACCTGGGTCCCTGGGATCCTAATTCCACATGCTCACCGCTGCACTGTACTGATAGACATTCTAGACAGAATATAGATGCCGAGAGGCAACAGAGAACGGTTAGTGGGTGTGAATGAAACTGCCCTCTACTATAATTGGGTTTTTTGTTCTTTTTGTTCTCAGGTCGCTATCATTTAACAACCTAACCCGGCTGGATGAAGGGAGCCTGGGTGACTTGGGTGGGCTGCAGATCCTACACCTCAGCCACAACTCCATCAGCCACATCGCCGAGGGAGCGTTCAAGGGACTGAAAAGCCTGCGAATTCTGTATGTGTTTTGGATTCCCCCCCCCTTTTGGGATGGCCAGAGGGGGGGCCCTTAGGAAAGCAAAAGCGGTTGTTCCTTCCCTAAGACACAAAACCAAATATATGAACATGGCTGACCTTTGTTGCAACGTATGCGTGGCTGAGGATTCTCCTGCTGCCTTCTGTGCAGCCAAGATGGGGTCCTGTTCAGGTTTTTCCCATACTTAGTATCATGACTCTACAGACAGTATTCTACTACTGGGCTTGATGCTGCCATTTGTTTTCAGTTGGGATGTATGGGAACTCGTAACACGGCTTGTTCCTTCTTTCCCACAATTTATCTTGGCTTTTAATGCCTCAGGATTATGCATGCACGATTATTAATCTTCCAGTGTCATAAAATCTGTAGTGCCAGTTTTCCAGCAATGCTTTTGCATCCTGGCCAGAAATCATGTGATGGATAAGTAAAAAAGAGCCAGTTAAACACACTCAGTGTTTCTTCCCTTCCCTTTCTTCCTAACCCTGTTAAGGCTTAGTTTAATTGAACTTCCCTCCTTAGTTACCACACCGGGCAGTCATTTATTCCTTTTATTGAAGGAAGAGAGGAAACACTTTTATGTTCCCTAGCCTTTCCCAGAGCCACCTTTCGATCCCCATGCGCCCCTTTGAGAAAGGCCCTTCTCCTAGGCAGCTGGCACAGAAAAAAGGACTCAGGACTTTCCCAAACCCCAGAAGGGTGTTTGGATTGCAGCTAATTCTGATCTTCTTTTGTGTCCTGTGCCCGGAGAGGAGGGGAAGGGTGGGAGAGCGAGCTCTAATTGAATCAAGAGCAAGGCCCATTGGGTCCTGCACCTGGTGAAAAAGAGCTGGGCATGCTTTAATTACGACCTATTGTTGGCGAGCCTTTGGTGGGTGTGAAAGTGCTGAAATGCGAAGCTATTCAAATAGAGGTCAGGCCTGGGGACCTCACAGCAGAATGATTAACAAGGCAGTAGGCATTCAGGGCCAGCCAGCCAGAAAGAATAGGAAATTGGCAACAGGGGCTGGGAGAAAAGCAAACTGAATGCAAAGAAAGCTGGACCAGAATGCTGAATCCCCAGACTTTTCTGTGTGAAAGTCTTCTCTCTCTCTCCCCCCCCCCATTGTTTTAAACGGCATTTTGGCTTCTTTGGGGGGGGAAACCTAGCATAGCAACAAGTCATGCTCTTTTCCCTCTTCTTTTATGGAAGATACAGTGTAAAGAACAATTAACAAAAAGGTGGCTACAGAACTCTCACATACTCAGTACGTTCTCTCAGAGCATCCGAAGCTGGTTTGGGGGGGTGGGGTGGGACAGCCTGACTAGAGACCATAAGAACATAAGAGACGCCAATGTTGGATCAGGCCAAAGGCCCATCCAGTCCAAACTCTGTGTCATACAGTGACCAGAAATACCAGTGCCATCAGGAGGTCCACCAGTGGGGCCAGGACATTAGAAGTCCTCCCACTGTTGACCCCCCCCCCCCGCCAAGCACCAAGAAGACAGACCAGTAAACTTTGGTTTTGTAACTCCTTGAAAGACAGAAGTTTTGCCTAATGGCAGATGTAGAAAATGGGGAGGATATGTCACTGAGCTAAAAAAGCAGCACCTGTATCACACGCAGAGTCAGTAGTCAGATACATGCGACTCAAAGAAATTAAAGTCTACCAGTACCCCTGCTGAGCTGTGACCCTGGCCTCTCAGCCTGTTCTCATTTAAAGACTCTTCTCCCTCCCCTTCCCCCCTCCCTGCTTCACCATAACCTATTGTATTGATTACATTATTTTGTTGACTTTTGACCGCACACAGATCTTTCCAACAGCCACATCTGCATTTTCTGGAATGTGAGCCTTGTGCTTTGGGGGAAAAACTATTGTGGCTTAATTTTTCACTTCCCAGTTTTGGTCTAATTTGGAATACATCTCCCCTCCCCCTAATTCCTTCATTGCTCTGAAATAGCAAGAATGGGAGAATGGATTGGCCACTGGAAGGGAGAAAAAACAGAAAATCCACTTCAAACTTTTAAAGGATCAGATAGGAAAAAGGCATCACTCTGGAAGCTTTCGTGAGAGAAAACAATCTGGAAGAGGCTAGTTCAAGTCAATGAGAGTAAATTGCCTCTGATTTCCCCGAAAGTATCGGCCCTTTCTGATTTTTTTTTTTAAAAAAAAGCTTTAAGGAGGCCTTTGATGAACTTGTCCTAAAGATCGCCCTTTGGATCTTTTAATGTTGAGCTTGCAAACCAGGAAACTGATTGTGAGCTTTCTTCTGTCTTCTCTCCAGGGACCTGAACCATAATGAGATTTCAGGCACAGTAGAAGACACCAGTGGGGCTTTTACAGGTCTGGAAAACCTAAGCAAGCTGTGAGTATCAAAAATACAGGTTGATCTATCTATCAGTCTGCCTGTTCGTCTATTGTCATTTTGCTTAAATTGTATTTGATAGGTATAAAAAGAGGCATATCTTATCCTGTAAATTTCAAATAATGAATTAGTTACCAAAAAAGGCATTCTCCATTTGAGGTTTTAGCAAATTGATAATTAAATGATACTGAAGCATGTTCAATGAATGCCAGTAAACATGACTGAGATTTCTGCACTGCAGAAAGTTTATTATGAATCACTTATGTTCACATGCTCCTTTTACCAGTAATGCAGCATCTTATGTTTTTGGAGGCAACTCTTATTTACTTGTTTCTCACAGTTTGGGACAGTTCAAAAGTCTTATGTGAAGCAACCTCTTGTAGAGATAAAAAGGAAACTGAGTGTGTTTAGAAAATAATGTATCTCAATAATATTGTGTGTGTGCACATACACAGACCAAAACTGCACCAGGCATTCAGAACTCTTTTTTAAATCAAAGCACCAGTTAGAAGATATTTGTTCTGTTTGCAGCATGGAAATACTGGGGATAACAGAGACTCAATTTTACAAAACCAGTTGGTGAGCCCCAGGCATAGAATTCCTAGTGCAAACATGCCTTGCTTCTATTTGTACTGTTTTGCAGCAGGGGAACTCTGAAGGCTGAGAAATAAATGCCTTTGTAAAACCAGCCAGTAAATCTGTGCTAGGGAATTGTAAGAACAAACACAGGCCTTTCTTTTCAGCTGTCTTAGTTCCATTTTACAGCACTTAAGGTTGTATTCAGACATTACAAAGAAATCTCAGTTAGTGATGGAAACTCCACTCCCCCAATACTGCGGTTTGTGTGCTCCATTCTCTCATGTGTGATGCAGAGACTGAAGACTTTCTGGTTTGTAGCAAATGCCAGCATGTTGTGACATTTAAATTGGGTAAAGCTGTTTGTTCTTATGCATTCACACTCAGGATTTTAAACCACGATTGAACCAAAATGAAAATAATGGCTACCAGTCAAAGGGCTGAAATAGCAACAGATCTGTAAAATACCTGATAGCTGGAGTCTCTAGTTCTGGAGTTGTAGGAACAGTTCTATATAGTCTAGTTAAAAGCAGATGGTAGAAGTTGGTTTCCAGAATCTTTGCAAAGATGAGCAAGAGTTAAGTCCAGTAACACCTTAAAAGTCCGACATGATTTCCAAGGTATAAGCTTTTGAGAATCAAAACTCCCTTTGGCAGATACAAGAAGAAGGCAGTTTTCACTCTCAAAACTTATACCCTGGAAATCTCATTGGTCTTCAAGATGCTACTGGGCTGGAATCTTGCTCTTCCATTAGAGACCAACATGGCTACCCACCTGACACATTGAAAAGGTGGACCAAGATGATTGTAAGGCAAGAGGTTATACAAGATGAGATCATGCCTCTAGGGGAAATTTGCTGAAGCCAGGTGACAAAAATGCAAGAAAACTTTGGCAGATTAGGCAGTAGCTAGGGGTTAAGCAGAATGCAGGAATTGGCAAGTGCAGGACATCTGGATTTTGGGAACATGACAAACCATGGGGCAACTCATAAAGGAGCTCTCACAACTGTTGACCACACTCCCTGCAGTCACTTCCTGTTACAGGAAACCTATCAGAGGAGCCCATAGGTGGGAGCTCTTGGCAAGAAATAGTTCACTCCACACACATCCTAGGTCAGGGCTGGAAGGAAAAATTCAGTGTAGCACCCCTTGATACTGTACAGCCATTTTGACCCCCTGCTCCATTTTGCCTCTCCTACAAGGGGCTGGGATGGACTTTCAACTATGAAATCATTAGGCCTCTGTCAAGAAGTTGCTAAGCAACCACACAAGGCTCCAGAATCTTCTTACTAGGAAGGCAGTTCCTCTCCCTTGCCTCTCCCCCGAGAAAAAACAGATAGCCATGTCAGTGAACAACAACTAATCCCCCTTCTCTCCTGCCCCCCCCCTTTAGTGCAGAGATTGGCACCAAATTTTGCAAGTGGGGCACCAAAGTGTCAACTACTGGGGTGAGCTCAGATCAAGTCTGTACCAGAAAGCTCATTCTGCTTAATCAACAACTGCACCTGGTGTAGTTAAATACCCACACATCTCACGTGTGATTTTGATCACGGTTTATTTTAGTTCATATTTTTTTGATTATTGCCATTTTTTCACCCCACACAACTTTACAACCTTTCATTAAAAAGCCATTTTTAAAAAAACAAACACTGACCTCCATATGGTAAACATTGATTCTCCTCAAGCCGGGATCCTGTGTTTAAGCTGTCAAACAGCAGGCGTTTAAATGCATTAGCATAAAGTGTGTATGTGGGGGGGGGAGGGGCAGGAGAAGCGGACACTTAGGAGGAAACCTTCAAATGAATTAATAATTACCTCAGCGCTTTGGAGATTGCTTTGAAAGCTGCTCCCTTTTTGATCTGTTGTGGATAAACTTGTGAAAGGGCCAAGCGGTGAGGGCTGCATTGCCTTGTTCAGCATATTGAAGGTGTTAAACTGGGAGAAAGGGGCCAGGCCAAGCCACTAGACTTCTCTGAATTATAGATGAGGCTCTCCACTCCGGCAAAAGCAGGCCTAAATTAAAACAATGCTTCCAACGAGGGATCAGGAGGAAAAAAACCCCCCACTACTCAGCATGGCTGGAGTCACTAGAGATACTAGTCCCTAACCCACCCCTGACCCCCTAATTATTCAGACCATTAAATTTAACTCTCTTTGCTCCCCCCTCCCCACTAGCTCATTTAGGCTTGATTTAAACGTGATGTTGGTGAGGCAAAAGAATTCACCTGCGTAGCTGCTTTACATGGGTGGCAGCTCAGTTTAAGCAAGATGCCTTGCAAGTGCAGACTTCTACAGGGAAAGTGCTCCCCCGCCCACACGTCATGTTTTAAATGAGGCCCTGATTTAGAGCAGAAAAGTGGGGGAGACATGGGGGAACTTTTCCAGCAGGTGCAAAGCTTGAGAGGAGTGGGAAATGACATCTCTCTAATGAAAGGAAACGCACATTGGGCAGGTGCGCTTATATGGTCCTGCAGTCTCCGTTGTGAACTTGGGGCTCCCACTGGTTTTCCTTTGACGGTGGATCAGGTTTATGTCTTCCAGGAGAGCAAACAGGCTGTCTTTATGGAACCACTGACATATCTTTTCTCTAGCGCCAGAATTCTTTTTCAAGGAAGCCATTGGCTTTTGTTTAGTAGTTTACTCATTGGAACAGAGTTTCTGTCAAGGAAAGCATTGTCGCTGTGAAAGAATTACGAGACTATTATGATGAGGATTCTATATTGTTGGCCTGTCTTCAAAACACATGAGGGGAGGAAGGGATGGGAGGACTGACAGTGTAGCACATCTCTGAAACATAGTGTAAGTTATTGCAGCTGCTGCCTTGCATCTCAGCTAATTTCCTGACATTGCTTCACCATCTGCTTCTCAGTACAGAGGTCTCTGTACAGCTGGGCAGCAGGATCTAAGGAACTGTTTTCTCAAAGGTAATTCCAACTAACTTAAGGGACACCGACCCCAGGAGGCTCCTCATGTGCTGTGGTCATCGGATAGAGCCCTGATTCAAGGGGCTGAGATATGTGGCTGGCACAAAGAATAGAGCCTTTTTTTTTGTTTTTACCTTTTTGGAACTCTCTTCCTCAAGAGGCTCAAAGGGTCTGCTTGGTTCCCCCACCACCCGCAAAAAAGGTGAAAATCAGTGCAACATAATACTTCTTCCCTCGAGACACTCAGTTAAATAACAGATGAATGAACCGAAACACACGCACAGCAAGGAAAATGATCTCAGTGTATTTCCTCCAGGTGGAGCTGGGGATTGGAAACACAGGATAAGGAAGCAAGGTCCAAAAACTCAGCCCAGCTGAGAGAAGACCTAATATGCGATTTGTACTCATAAAGAGGAAGGGGAGTCTGAGAAACCCATGATGTCACGGAGCCCCTTTTCTTTTTTGATCCGCCATCACATATTTATTTTACTTAAAACATTTTATACTGTTTTTCCACTGAAACAATGGGTCCCCCAGGCAGTGAACAATCGAAGAGCATTAAAACAACCTTCTAAAATACATGTATAAAAACAGAACACATAAATGGGATGGATGGTCAGTGCGGGAATGCCAAGTGAAGCAAAAAATCTTCATCCACTGTAATTGGAGGACAGATGAACCACCCTGAAAGGGAATTTTGTGGAGAAGGCCCTTTCTCGGGTTGCCACCTGTCTAGCCTCAGATGGTGAGGGCATTCAACCTGAAGATGACTGTAGTGGCTGAGTAAGATTATATGGGAATAGGCGGCCTTGAAGATATTCTAGACCTAAGTTTGTTCAGGGCTTTAAAAGTCAAATATCAGCATCTCGAATTAGGCCCAGAAACAAATTGGGAGCCATTTTTTTTGCTTAGGCAGCATGAGTGGGCAGGCCATTTAGTGGGTCTGTTTTCCTTTAGCCCCAAGAATCAGGTATTGTGTGTGCCTTTTTAGGGGTGGGGGAGAGAGGAAAGATGGAATAGCCAGTAGACAGAAGAGACTGTAGCCATGAAGACTGAGAAAACAGCCCTACTATGCAGGAAGGACTATTCTGACTACATTGCAACGAAATACAAGTACAGCTGAGTAATCACACGGCTCATTCTATATGCACCATCTCCCTGCTGCATTTTGGGTTTGAATTTGATCTGACAATTAGTTTGGAGAACTAAAGAAATACAGTTGAAGACAAGTTTATTTCTCCCTCCCACACTTGAGGGGAGGGGGCAGAACTCTGCCGTGCAGCCCATAATGGTAGAACCACCAGTGGAGGAGCTCCTGGAAATTCTCAGCCAAGGTGCTAAGAAGTCCCTTGTCAGAAAGTTGGCTTTCTCACAGATCTACATTTCCCATTCTCACAAGTCTACGGTTCCCAGTGTTCCTTTGAGGAAAACACTGACAATTAAATCAATTTTTAGATTTAAAGTGCAGACATGACCTAACTTCATCACAGTGCAACTGTGGAATTAAAACGAACAGTGGAACCCTGACCTATGATGATTTAGACCAGGGATTCCCAAACATCTTTGCCAAGCTCCCACTGCTTCACTACTTCAGAAGTTCAAGCTCCGACGAGCTCTTCTCCTCCTGGTCCGTTTTCTTTCTTGCTGCATTTGTTTTTACCCTCTGGGTAAAATTCTGAAATTATATGTGAATTTAATAGTCGATTACATATAATACACAGATCTGTCTTGGAAAACAGACATGTGAACTGTAGAAACTGTACATTATTTACCTCAGTGTTTTCTGTTTTGGATTAGAACAAGAAACAGCTCTGAGGCGCAAGCCTAGACAAGGCCCTTGTTGGTTTATGCGGGATAGTTGGTTTATGCAGCCAAGGTGCAGTTTCCTGCAGAATACATGAGTTTGCCAACTCCTCATCTGATTCAGTAGGTTTAATTGGGTGTGCCTGAGAACAAAAGTTTCCAGGAAAGGAAGATCTGAAAGTCACACCGTGTGTTCTTGGTGGAAGTGGTTACACGTGCGGGTTACTTAAGGAATCGCCTGTGATAATTTTTTACTGTTATAATCTGTTTCGGCAGCTATTCCCAGCTCTCAAAACTGGCAAAATATGCGTCTCCCACATTACCATAATTACTTTGTCATGAATGCACTTTGCAAAACATGTCACGTCATTTTATGTAGGTAGACCTCGTTGCTGATCTAGACACAGGCAGAGTCTGTTTCTGGTTAGTTGCATTGGTTTGACTGACACTCTGTGCCATTTTCTGTTTCTGTAAGAACCGCTTTCAATAATGGTTTATTTGTTAAAAAATGGCATATATTGGGGTCTCAATCTTGTAAAACAAGTTCTCATTCATGTCTGTTATATTCTTGTTTTCTGAGCTTTGCCAAATGTGCAGTTTTACTTAATCTGCATAATGCTTCTTATATCTTTTTAGACCCTTACAAATATAATTATCTTTAGTCTACTGAATGAGACTAGCAAAAGAGAGCACCTTACCTTAAAAAGTATGCATCCCTAGCTTTGCAGTGGCTCAGTGGTAAAACATCTGCGTTGTATACAGAAGGTTCCTGAATACAGAAGGTACCTGAAAGGATCAGGTAGTAGGTGATATAAAAGACCTCTACTGGAGAGTCACTACCATTCAGAGTAGATAACATATTATGTGCTAAACCAGTGATTTGACTTAGTGTAGGGTGATTTTATGTGCGTTGTCAGTGAACCTCTCTTACTTGCATGAGAAGTCCCACCCCAGCCCTTACTGCCAGTCCCATTGCACCAGTCCGTAATTGAGGCACACGGTGGAGAGCCGTTCCAACCCAGCCACTCTCACATTTTCTTGGCCTGCTGTAATCTTAACTTTTGTGGCTATTCATGGAAGTGAGTTAGTGAAACATTCCTGTGTAATGAAAATGGTAGTAGTATGAAAACGGACAGTAGCCTCAATTAAAGAATTAAAATATAAGATCCTGGAAATAGCGGAAATGGACAGAGTAAATATGGAATTAAAATATAGACCGGAAGAAAAATATTGGGGAAAATGGGGAGAAATATACAGCTGGTTGAAGATAAAGAAGATAGAAATTAATGGGAGATAGGCTAGCAATAATAGATTTAAGATGGAAGTACAAATGCACTGCTGGTGTAAAACTTAAAATAGATATTGTGAGACATATTAAATATTCAATATATTGTTTGACATATTATGTTGATGGAAAATGTGAATGTGATATTTATCTTGGTTAACATCAATATGTCGTTGGAGATTGTTAAGCGGTGTAAAATAATGGTAAGAAAATCCAATAAAAATATTTATAAAAAAAAGAAAATGGACAGTAGCATTCTAGGAGCCATCATATGTCATCTTTCTGAATTAATTTATTCCAGAAGTTTAGCTTTCTCTGTCAGTCAGGGAACAGGGCAGGTTACATCACGTTGAGAAAAAAACTCTTGAAAGAAGGTAAAGCTACAGGATAAAACCTGCCAAACCAGAAGACATACGTGACATGTGTCAGGTGCCCCCAACATAACATAGTCACACATGACTTCTGGGAACTAACGTTCCCAAGTGCTCTGGGGCCTGAATCAGCCCAGGAGCATGGCACAGGAGAGGAAGGGCCTTCAGCCTTCCCTCCTGTGCTGTTTTTTCTGTGCCAAAATGGCCACCAGTGGAGGGGCCCTGTTTGTTCCAATGTGAGACTCCACTTGCTCTTGTCATTGCAGGTGGAGTTCTGTAGCAAGATAAATAGTGCCTCCCCGTGACCATATCGACTTAGAAAACAGTACAAGAGGGAAGGCTGAAACCAGAGAGTCAGTTCGGTGTAGTGGTTAGGAGCGCAGACTCTAATCTAGAGAACGAGGTTTGATTCCCCCACTCCTCCACATGCAGCTGCTGGTGTGGCCTTGGGCAAGCCACAGTTGTCTCAGAGCTCTCTCAGCCCCACATACCTCACAGGGTATCTGTTGTGGGGAGAGGAAGAGAAGGAGATTGTAAGCCGCTCTGAGGTTCTGAGTGAAGGACGGGGTATAAATCCAGTTTCCTCCTTCTCCCCACCCCCGGCCCGGTATCCCTGAGCTGATTCACGTCCAGGAACACTGAGGGCTGCTATTTCCCCAGAGTCATGTGTGCAACTGCCATTTGGGTTGTGGCCTCCCAACCTGATGCATGTCACGTATATCTTCTAGTCTGGCCCTTAGACCCCAGCAGTTAAAAACCAGCAAAATAGAGAGATTTTGGCAGCATTTTCCAGTTGTGGTTCTTTGTTTTCCTGACTGTTCAAACTAGACTCATCTAATATAACAGAAGGGTAGAAACGAGTGCAGTACTTCATTTTGGAATGTAATATTGTTCCAGTATTTCATGTTTCATTTAAAAGTACATGTTTTATTTAAAAGTACATAAAAATACATGCCATGGCTTGTGAAATCCTACCATTTTGGAGATACGATTCTGAACTTTAGAACTTGGCAATACCAAGGCTTTTCACTCAGGTTGACTCAGAAAGGAATTGCACATTTACTGTTGAAACGAAAAATGGCTCCCCCCCCCCCCCCCCAAAAAAAAATCAGGTACAGATTTCCATTTTGGTTCTGTCATGTGTTCAAGGAGGTGCTTTGGGGAAGTAATTTCTCACCTTCTTATAATGAACGACTTAGTGAATATAAACTGGAAGAATTCTGTACCTTGTAAAATCCATGGGGACAGAATCAGGATGAGTAGCCATGTTTGTCTGTAGCAGTGGAAAAGAGCGAGAATCCAGTAGCACTTTTTAAAGACTAACAAAAATTGTGGCGCAGTGACTCATGAAAGCTCATACCCTGCCACAAATTTTGTTTGTCTTTAAGATGCCGCTGGACTCTTGTTCTTTCATAAAATTCATATTCAGCTGACAAAAAAGTTACCGAATTTTTTAAATTAAATGCTTAATTGCAGTATAGTGTTCTTGCACAATAATGTGAATTTGTTTGCAATGGATTTGACTAACACAGGATGCAAGGGATAGCGGTAGGCAGCAGGCATTGCTATAAAACGTAAATTTAATGCATATGTGTATATATTTTAAATTTGGAAGTTTCTGAAGAGAGAGACACATTAACAGTTTCTACAGGAGGTTCTCAAGTGGATTTTGTTCCTTCTGTGATAACGGGGTCCGGAAATTTGCTTACTGGATTATCTAGAAACTTCCAGAGTCTGTATCATTGGCAAGCCATTTTTTACCAACTGGGAAACGATCAGGAGTTTAGTGTGTTGAGGCGATGGTCCAGAGTCTCATTTAAATTGTGTTCTCTCTGATAACCAAAGGTCAACCCATATACTGAATCCCCTTCCCTGGTAACCAAAGCAAACCTCCATTTCTTAATGCAGTACAGCATGTCTTGTGTAAAGTTATCATCACCATTAAGTTCTAATAAAGATAAAAGTATTTAATTTCAGGGGACGGGGGAAAGCATGCATACTTCAGCTTCCTTAATCTCCACAGGTCGTATTTCCAGTGCCTTACTTGGGGATGTTTCATCAGATACAGCCACGCTAATTGGGGTCTTTTCATTGCTGTTTCCCCCCCCCCCTTCTTTTTCTTTCACTGCTTATCTGGTGCGGGGTGTTTGGAAACTGCAGGACTCTGTTTGGAAACAAGATCAAGTCTGTGGCCAAGGAGGCGTTCTCAGGCTTGGAGGCCCTGGAACACCTGTGAGTAACCCACAATGCTTTGCAGGTTTGAAGTGAAGTGGCTGGGTGGGAGAGGGGAAGCCGGCCAGAAGTGGCTGCCGGAGAGGCCTGCTAGCAATTTAATAGCATCTTTGTAAGCTGAGAAGCCAGTCCATTTGTGAGAGCCAGCTGCTTCCTTCTCATTACAAGTCAGCTTCAACTTTGGCTTTTTTTTTCCACCAGGAAGAAAGTTATAGAACACATGGCCAGTTTGCATGCTTTTAATTTTTTTTTTTTTTGCAATGTACAATGGATTACATCTCATTTATTCATGCAGAGCCACAAGTAGTGTTTTGGTCCACGGGGAGACCGGCATCCTGCCCTTCACTCCCACACTCTGTGCGGCTCTCCCCAGTGTTCATGTGTCCTTTGCTTTCTCCCTCCTCTCCACCGGAGCCTAAAAGGGCTGTGAGTGGAAGAGGAGGAGGGGAGAGCAGGTCCATCACCATAGCAGCAGTAGTCGTAGCAGAACAAGCAGTAAGGCTACCATCCATAGACTCATAGAGTTGGAAGGAACCTCCAGGGTCATCTAGTCCAACCCCCTGCACAAGGCAGGAAATCCACAAATACCTCCTCCCACCCCCCCAGTGACCTCTGTTTCTTGCCCAGAAGATGACAAAAAACCTCCAGGATCTGCAGCCAAACTGGCCTGGAGAAGAATTGCTTCCGGACCCCAAAGTGGCAATCAGCATTTCCCTGGACATGTTCTATCACTTCTCTCCATGTGCTTGAAATAGGCTCAGAATTGGGCAAGCGGAACTGGCCCTGGGAGAATGCCATGGCCTTTTCATCACCATCTTGTCTGCAAAGCACACAATGGATGCTTGTGCTGCTGTTTGATAAGGAACATTAATTATGCTGCTGTTTGATAAGAAGCAGCCACGTAATCCTTTCCAGCTTCCCCGTGTTTCCCTCCAATCAGGATCCTGAGTGACTTTCAGTGCAGATTGAGGAAGGGGCCTCCTGCATGCATGGGGACCCGGCACCCGTGGTGGGCTAGATTAGACCTTTGGTGTTTACGTGATGCTTGTATGTAGTGCAGCAGGCATTGTATTTCGCTACACTGCTTGCCTCCCGTAGGTGCTTCTGGGAATTAATTCTAGCTGAGGAGCACACGCTAGAGATCTAATGCTGAAAGAATTCGTCATTCATACCGAGCCAGGTTCCTGCTTACAGGTTCTTCCTGAAAATTCCAGCTGAAGGAAATACCAGGGATAGTGGGTTGGATCCAGTGCAAGATTTCCATCTGCACTAGAGCTTTCGTGGAAGCAGAAAGGCATGGGGGGAAAGGCCGTGGTAGCCGCTTGTGCTCAGTCAGACTTGTAGTATCCCACTTGCAGTTCTGCTTGTACAACCAAATTCTGGGCACTATAATATATTGTAAGGAAAACACTGTTCAATATTTTACAGAAGCGGAACTCTACTAAGTCTGTTTCCGCTTGTGCATCACTGGATCCAAAGCAAAGTTTACTAAATGTGTTCCCCCAACTGAAAACTTTTCAGAAGATAGGAAACCATGTTCCTGGGAGTTCTGGTCTTTCTAGTTGTGGGACGTGTAGCTTCCTCCATTAGCTTCATGCTGATGCCTTCTCAAAGAGAGCTGTTGGGTTTTTTTCCCCACCTTCTTTGGAAACCTCAAAATGGCTTTTATGTGGACCCAGGCAGTCAACACCTGCTTAGGTTTACTAGGCCATTCATTCTAAAACTTCAAGAAACCTTTCTGAATGCGATTTTTTAATACACTGGATTGGAATGAACAGTGCCTCCCCCTCCCCCCAGTATACATTCCCTTCTTAAAGATCCATGCCCTGAGAATCCAATGGAACTACTTCATCTTGAAAGAGTCAAGTCCAGGAGGGAGTTCGTTACCGATGATCTCAGGCAGGCTGGATTTTTGCAGAATGCTTCCGGAGCCTGTTGGGGATTGACCAGGTTTATTCAAACATAATTGCACTTCATTGTCACTATAACAATAATGGCACAAAAAAATCAATGCAGTTGATTTAAATCCACCCAGAGCATCTTTGGGGTTTGTGTGTGTTGCTTAGAGACACGAAAGACGCTTTGCTTTATAAATATTTAACATGAATAGTTTCCAAAACAAACAGCGTCAACTGGTTTTCAGAGAATTCCTGCCTTTTGTTACTTACTTCTGTTTCCGTAGTTGACACCTAAGCAGGATTATTCAGGGAACGCAGCCCATTGTGCAGTACACATATGTGTGAGCTTTAGGGTACAGGCTTTGAAAGGTGGTGGTGATGATCACATACGGGAACACCTACCACATGTCATGAAATCAGTTTGTTCGATGAATAACTGGCTTTGTGATGAGGCACGTTCCCTGATTAGTAGGTGCATGCATACGCATTATAATCAGATGTGAAGCCATACATGTTTTCAAGAAATTAAACTGACCCAAACGTTTCTTCCCTTTGCAGGAATCTTGGAGATAATGCAGTGAGGTCTGTTCAAGCAGACGCATTTGCCAAACTGAAGAGCCTGAAGGAGCTGTAAGTCACTGGGACTGTTGTGGGCTGTCCTGAAACTTTTGTGTGTCGCTGTGGCACTTCCTTGCCCCAGCGACTGTTCTGACCCTCCTCTGCCCTGCCCCCAACCCCATTCCCCAGTGTTGCTGCTCTGCGCTTGCTACCCTTGTGGAGTTATTTTTACACTACAGCAGATGTCCCAGACTCATCTCACAGTCTGTAATGGGTGAAATTGGATCGTCTCAGCAGCTTCTTTCATTGGCCTGCATCTGTGCCCTTATCCATCTCCGTTCAGGGAATCCAGACTCCCATTCTCTAGCCTTACAGAGCATTCAGCGACTCACTTAAATCCTGGCAGCAAGTTTAGCTTCTCCTTTTCCTTACTCACATTTATGGTCTGATGACGTTTCAGCGATAAGTTCGAATTTGATTTTTGGTGCCCGCTTTAGTCTTGGGGAAGGGGAAATTGCGGGCATGTGAGCAGATCTGACACTACAGCTGTGTGAGGGAGATCTCGTTCAGCACATTTACATGCCAGACTTCCTGCCTTGTGATGCTTTCCACTCCCGCCTCCCCAAAGGTTCATTTTCTGCTTATGTTTGGCCGGATGTTCGAGTGACATTTGATGTCTAGGCACTAAATGTGTTGGGTCTCTTTCCAAGACAAAACATCAGCCGGGCACAGAAGTTATTCTTGGGTTATATATTTGTGGGCATACAAATAACCTGTCTTCCAGTTTATAAAATCCTGGAGGTGATTCAACCAGGCTATATACAGGTTCAGTTTGCTGTCTGCTCATACCAAAATAGTATTTGCCTTGACCCACAGTGGCTTTTTAGGGTGTCAAGCGTTTCCCAGGTCCTGTCTGAAATCCTGTACTAGGAGATGTTTCCTATGTGCAAAGCACCTCTGTAGGTGGTAGAAAATTGGGTGGCTCATGCCAGTCATGGAAGCAGCAAAGCCAAACCAACCAGAGGCGAGGTTTCTGCATACCCGGGGACTCCAAAAAAACGTGACTTTGTAAATTAACCTGATAAGGACTGAGCATGCTTTCAAAAGCAGGGAAGTTGAAAAACAGTTGAGATAAGTTAATGGAAATTGGGGTGGGGAAATGATTAAATTGGCCTGCTTAAGGTCCTGGGCTCTTCTAGAATCACAGAGGAGGAGATATGGGTGGGTGAGAGCATCTGAGACTGAAAGGTTTTGTCTAACATGAAGCATGACTGATAACAGTTGCTGAAGAGAAAAGAGAGTCTTTATCATACTCATGTCACCCCAGTGTGCGACAGCAGTGAGGAAGGCAAACGTTATGCTGCGGATTATTAGGCAAGGGATTAAATATAAAACTGCCAATATTTTAATGCTTCTGTACAGATCTGTGTTGCTGCCTCATTTGATGTACAGTTCTGGTCTCCGCATCTTTAAAAGGATATCGCAGAGCTGGGAAATGAACTGGGCAACCAAAATGATCAAGGGAGGTGGAACACCTTCCCTGTGAGGAAAGGCTGAAGAGTCTGGGACTGTTCAGTTTAGAAAAGAGATGGCTAAGTGGGGGACATGATAGAGGTTTATAAAATTATGCATGACAGAGAGAACTTCTTCTGTTTCTCCCAAAATTCAAGAGTTCAGTGGCATCCAGTGAAGTTGATGGGCAGTAGATTCAGGATGGACAAAAGGGAGTACTTCTTTATATACTGAGTGATTAGAATGTAGAATTCACTGCCAGAGGATGTAGTGATGGCCGTGGGCATAGATGCCTTTAAAAGGGGATGAGACAGGATCATGAAGGGGTAGGTCTATCAGCAGCTACTAGCCACAGTAACTAAAGGGAACTTCCACTTTCAGAGGCAGTAATTCTCTGAATCCTGGTGCCAGGAGGCAACATCGGGGGAAGGCATTAGCTTCTATGCCCTGTTGTTGGCCGTCCAGAGTAACTGGTTGGCCCTGTGTGAGGTAGGATGCTGAACTAGATGGGCCTTTGGTCTGATCCAGCAGGGCTCTTCTTATGTATTTGGGGGAGGGGAGGAAAAGAAGTTTTCATTGATGCTTCACTTTATGGTTTACTTGATTCTTCTCTCCCTTTGGATGTCCCTTCAAAAGATCTTTGGAGTCAAAGTTTGATTTGTTAGAATTTGTATCTGAAGAGACCTCACATGCTGCAGAATCTTCATTCAAACAGGGACGGCTACACTGCCCATTTGCTACTGTTATGTAAAAAGAGGACCAGTGGTAAAAACGTCAGACTTGACGTGCTGTTCTGCATGGTCTGGCTCTGAACAACCTGTTCATGATGACTTGGCTCCACCCCCAGTAAACTGTGTGTGAAATGGAAGTCATAGAGCCCCAAATACATAACTGTAGTTAGAGTTTATGAGATTGAATTGCTGATCCTGTGTTCCTTACTGCTTTAAGGAAAGGCAAGTTTCACAGCTCTTTTGCTTCTTTTTTGGTTTGTTTCCCTCTAGCCACATCAACAGCGAGAGCTTCCTGTGTGATTGTCATCTCAAATGGCTGCCACAGTGGTTAACCAGGAAGGAACTGCAGCCATTTGTGGTAGCCACCTGTGCCCACCCAGAGTCGTTAAAGGGCAGAAGCATTTTCGATGTGGTGCCAGAAAGTTTTGTATGTGGTAAGTCTTGGCTGTAACCTAGTAATTTTGAGGTTGTTTAGAAGGGCAGACTTTACACAGGGACTGGTATGTCGTTTGCGGCTAGCTTGTTCTGTTGTATGTGGTGAAGGAGGGCATTCCTCTTAGTATGATTAAACTTGTCACTGAGCAGAGCTGATTTCCGATCAGAACTGCACATTGTATTGACAGAATACAGCAATATATAGCTGGAACTGTGATATCAAACTGGAGATTTGGGGATCCCACAGTGGATCATGGAAGCCTGGGGGAGTCGCCTGGCAGATCAGGTCACGTGACTGCCGTGGGGAGGATTTCCATAGCAGACTGTGGAACCTGTAATGAAAAGTCTGATAGTGTATAAAAGCCTTAATACATGACTGGGCACTTGGCGGTCTGTATGCCTTTCCCATTGGTGCACTTTCTCATTTTGGTCTGTGGAAGCTCCTTGCTTTGCAATTACTATAATAGCCACAAAGTCCTCACAGATTTTTTTTAAAAAAACAGGAAACATTATTACTGTGTAGCTTGCCATAATATTTCTGTGTTAGGATAGATCATGGATCCCCAATGTGGTGCTCCCGCCAAGTGTTTTTAGAAAGTGGACAGGGCCAGGTGGGGCTTTTGCTCAGCAAGGCTTCTGATTGGCCATTCGAGAATTGATTGGCAGCAGCAGCTTCTCCCATGAGGTAATCTGAAGCCCTATTGCTCAGGACCAAATGAAATGTGATGGGAAACTCATGTTCTCTGTCCCCATTTTAAAGTGCTGCAAGAGACTGATCCTGATCAGGCCCACAGCGTGGAGCTCTTTCTTCCCCACCTGGTCCCTTTTCAAGTTCCAAAACAGGAACAGGCCCACACAGCATTTTAAAACCACTTCAAAATGGTGATGGAAAACTCATGGTGGCCATGAGTTCACCATCACGTTTAGTTTGGCCCTCAATTTTAGGCTGTGTGGATGGAACAGAAGCAAGACTTCTCCTTTGAGAACAAGCTCCTCAGTGTAGCCTGAAAAATTAACAGCCTGAATGGGTATGTAGGCACAAGGTCATTTGCCAGATGTCTTGGTTTTTAAAGAAAATCAGATGCAGCAGATAGATAAAGCAACATGAGACTTCAGCTGAGATAATTTTGCAGAACTTTGTATCTCTTGAATTTATTTATTTTATTTATTTATTTTTCATATTTGTATCCCGCCCTCCCCAATGGGCTCAGGGCGGCTAACAAGGGCAAGGTAATAACCATGCCATAATTAAAACATAATATACATAATAACTTAAAACATATTATACATAATAAAACATAATAAAACATCAATAATTAAAAACAACGGTGCTCAATCAACATCTGATATCATAAGTCATAATGAGGTGCATTCTCTCACCCAAGGTACCCTAGGACACAGTGTGTGACCAGTAACAAATCTCTGTATGTGTTTTGAACTGATAGTCCTCTTTACACAAATATCATTACTAATTTCCAGAGCAGCTGAGAGGGCAGGATGGGGGACCGGGGGGGGGGCAGGACGACAAAGTTTTGAGTGACCTGGTCATGCTGTGGCCCATGGAACCAGCAAATCATGTAACTTGTTTTCATATGAAATGTGGGGTGCATCTAGGTGGTGTGAAGAGGGAGCCTTGTGAAGAGGGAGCCCACCAGAGGGGCTCTTTTGCTGAGAGTGGCATTGTGGCTCCTGGAACAGGAGATTGCTCCAAAAACTGACAGTCTGGCTTCCTGTGACCGCCACAATCAATCCACTATGGAATTTTTCATTTTAAGATTCTCCATAAAATGTAACAAAGTATTCCAAGTGTACAGTTTGTAAATACTATACCTTCGCCCCCTCCCCCTTTGGACCCTGATAAATTAACAGTGGTTTTAATCGTGGATATACAAGAGTGTGAAAAAATTATCAGGTCAAAAAATGGAGAAAGGTTGAGAATGTGTCATTATGTGATTTCAGAATTCATTTTTGATCTATATACTATTAAAGACCTGTGCCCCGCCCCCCAATCTGTGGATACTAAAATCCACAGATAAGAGCCACATGGACACTAAACAGATTTTTCTGCAAACTCAGGGGAACCCCTAGGTTTGCAGAAAAATCTGACTTTAAAAAAAAGTGTGCGGTGGTTTTAAATCCCCCCCCCAATAAAAAAGCATTATCTGTGTCTCAGGCCCGGCATCAGCTGCACAGCAGGCCGTGAGCCATACTGGACCTGGTGGCAGAGGTGTGGTAGCCTGGGAGGGAAGACTCTGCCAACCACAGAGAACGAGGGGAAGGGGGGAGGGAAGACTCTGCCGGCTCACCTGGAGCAACTCCTGGTGAGCTGCAGAGAGTGGCTGGGGCAAGAGACGCTGCTGGCTCACCCGGAACACTTCCAGGCAAGTCACTGAGAGTGGCAGGGGGGGGGGAAGACGGGGAAAAAAAGAGAGAGTGATGGGGCAGGGGGCCAGAAAGAGACAAAGAGAGAGTGATTGAGGTAGGGGCGGAAAGAGAGACTGATGGTGTAGGGGGCAGAGAGAATGACAGGCATGGGGGACAGAGAGATGGGGTGACAGGATGGAGAACGAGTGAGAGGCAGAGAAGAAGGGGGAGGAAACAAAGTGGAGGTGATGCCCCCTCCCTGCAAGTTTCTTGCAGGTCCCCACTTGTAAGTACTATAAATGGCACCCTCAGGAAATCTGTTCTTTAAGAACTGCTATCCCAAGTGTCATTAAAAAGCAGGTCAAATCTAGCACTATCCAAAAGAACCCAGGGATTGTAGTTTTAAGACCACTTAAACACCACAAGAAAGCATTTAAATGTGCCTGTAGGGTGCGGGTTCAAAATTTAGGGCCAGCTGTGGAAAAGTCAGTTGCTTTGGGGTAGAGACTTCCCCCCCTTCTCCTGAAGAGATCTTTTCTGAACCTTTTTAATACTGTTGTTTGGGGGAAGAGTTATGGACTATCATAGTAAACAGAGAGCAGCTGAAACGACATGTGTGTCACGTTTGTCTCTTGAAATGGAACAGTTTAAAAAGTTTAGAGCCAAAGTCGGTTACATTTTCCTGCTCGTGAACGAAAAGGGACCATTTCCATTGCCCAGCTTGTTTATTGATCTAGAATTGACACCGTCAGAATGCATGAGGTGGCTCTAGTTTTATATAGAGAATTAACAGAGGAATCCATCTACTCTGTTGGAAGCCTAATGTGCCCGTCCCATCGTTCACACCGTGCACTGCAATCAGATCGGCACAAATATCCCGGCACCTGCTTAGATCACACGAGTATCTCAGCTGCTTAGATGATCTCACTCTCCAGCTGTGGATGTGCGCACAAAAGACGATTAGGCAATGCATGGACAATAACACAGATAACGCCACGATCCCACCCACCATCAGTGGCTGTGACCACACCTTGCTTACTGCATGCATTAAGGTCACTCTCTGTTGAGGACACACAGCCAACAACAACATTTGGCTGGGATGGGAACCAAATTTCACACCTAAATAGGAAAGTATAGTTGTTCTCCCCCAAATGAAACTGCAGGGCCTAGAGTTGATCAATCAGCAGTCCATCGGCACACCTCGCACCATCAGCCTGGTTAACCCAGATGTAGCTAAGCTGGGGAAACTGCATGGCTCAGAAACCACATCCAGTGATACTGTGGTTGGTAGGAGCTGTTGCAGTGTCCTGTGTCGCGGAATGACAAGCCTGTATGGCCCCAACAACAGCTACTGCTTTGATCAGCTCAGTAGTATCAGTGGTCGCAGCGTGGCCACTCTGATATGTGGTCAGTTGACTCCAGGGTGCTGACGTTCACTTGTGATTGGCTGCCAGGATCTATGCTTCCGAGCAGGAAGGTCTGGTCGGGTCCTGCCAACACAGCAGGAACCTTTTTGTGCATTCTCCCCTAAGGCTTCTTCTGACGTTGGTCAGCTATAGAAAAGCAGCTGTGGGCACTTTTAACCACTGCACCACAACAGCTTAGGAATACTTGAGTTACTTGCAACTTTGGTTCACTTTGCATGTGCCAGTGGTGGACAGGCAGCCAATTAATTGATGCGCTGTTCAGCCGTTTGCAACTTGTCCGTGTGTATTTGCATGAAGAGGCTACTTGCGGCCATCAAAAGCTGCCTACCAACTGGTGAGATTTCTGATCTCCTGCTAGGGAAATTTTGCTTTGTACCCCGCCAAGGTTTTTGGAAGGTGGGGGATCTGGTGGAGCACCCAGCTGATCATCTGGAAGACAAGGTCTTCTGATCATCCAACCTGGAATCTTTTCTGCCTCTCAGACTTGCTGAGATGTAGAGATTTTTTTTGGGGGGGAGGGGGGTTGATCCGAACCCAACTGATTTCCCTTCTTCCCACCCTAAACTGGGGATGCATGGCCGTATAGTGCTAATTTCAGCAAAATGTGGAGGAATGTGGATCGCCATGTCTTGGGGGTAAAAAAAAAAAGTGACACAAAATGTCATTCAGTGACCACACTGAAAAGAGCGTCCATAGTTGGGGATTCTACAAATTATCCTTTGAACCTCTACCACTGTCCAGCAGTTCTCACTTTGAAGAGATCAGGAAAAGTTACATTTCCTGGGTCGGCTTTCTGCATCCCTTAGGGCTGTCAGTTTCCCTTTGCTATTCTTTCCAGCGGGCTTGGCCAACAGTTCCTTTCTTTTTTGTCACGTCTGTTCAAGTGTTTGGAAAGCAGTCATTATCATTACCTCCTGTAATCTTTTATCTAAGATACGCACTTGCTCTGCCGTTCTGGTTCTGGACTAATCCAAACCCGCGTAAACTGTATGTCATGCAGTCCTCATTGCACTGTGTAGCATCAGACTGTAGTCGGCGGTTTGCATGCTTGAGTGCTCCATCACACAGAGAAGTCGAGCATATCGGGAGGAAGGTGGAATTCAAGCCATTTTCTCCACATCCTAGCTTTCCAAGTGCAGAGTACTCCCCTCCCCAATATGGTGGAGCCGCCTACAGTCCTGTGATCCAGAAAAAGGAAGTCCTGTGTGCAGTCTCTCCCACATTTTGAATTGGCTGTCTGTGTTTAACACGTTGCCCTGCCAAACGCCTTCCTTTTTTCAGTAAGGATGTGATTTGGTGGCGAGCTGGCCATTTGACTTTCCACTTCCCCCCCCCTCCCATCCATGCCGGTGCTCTCGGAAAGAAGAACCGAGCAGCACTGAAATCAGAGATGCCTTTTGTGTGACTAATAAATTAAGCTGCTTGGAACTCAGCTAAGCCAAATAGTCTCCTGTGTCAGGCTCCGGGAGCACAAGCCTTTGCTCTGGAAGGGTGACAAGCAGATGCATCTGCTCTTCCTTCTGACATCTCTGTGCCAGGATGCTATCCTGCCTGTCAGCACTTGTCACTGCTGATGTTAATTGCAACAGTTGCTGTAACTCTTTTAACAAATTAACGATGTCATCGTGTGGTAGCAGCAGTTTGGAGGGCATGTCACAATGACTGGCCAGCATAAGATGATGGGAAGAGCATTTTTCTGGAACATGTTGTAATATACACCGGGAATTTCCCCTTGCTACAATGATTTTACTATGGTAAGTCAACCAGAAAACACTGGGCTTGCCTCGAATGATCGGTGGCTATTACTTTGGCCAGGCGCTTCTTTTTATGCTGCTTTTGCAGCTTATACCAGGGTGTTAAAGAGGTTAGGGGCTCTTTTGCTTGGAGAAGCAATGACTGAAGGGTGACATGATAGAAGTTTACAAAATTATGCATGGGATAGAGAAGGCGGAGAAAGAAGGACTTTTCTCCCTTTCTTGCAATACAAAAACCCGTGGATACTCAATGAAATCAATGGGCAGTATGCTTAGAATAGATAAAAGGAAGTAGTTGTTCACCCAAAGAGTGATTAACACACGGAATTCACTACCACCAGAAGTAGTGGTGGCTACAAGCATAGACAGCTTCAAGAGGGGGATTGGATAAACATATGGAGCAGAGGTCCATTAGTGACTATTAGCCACAAGGTATAAATAGGAACTCTCTGTCTGGGGCAAGTGATGCACTGTATTCTTGGTGCTTTGGGGGCAACAGTGGGAGGGCTTCTGGAATTCTGGCCCCGCTGGTGGACCTCCTGATGGCACCTGGTATTTTTGGCCACTGTGTGACAGAGCGTTGGACTGGATGGGCCACTGGCCTGATCCAACATTGGCTTCTCTTACATTCTTATCCTTCACTTTGCAAGCAGAGTATGGGTTGGATCCCACCAGTCAGTAGTGGTAGAGAATTTTTACTTAGTTCTGTTGCCTGCAAGATTGTGCAACAGCTACTGTAACATGAAGCATTGATTTTTCATTTCTGGTCAGTGTTGCTATGTACAGAAATCACAAGGCTATGTGCTTTGATCAAATAAAGGCATTAAAGTAAAGGTAAAGGTTCCCTTGCTCGAAAGCCAGTCAAATCCGACTCTAGGGCTGCGGTGCTCATTTCCGTTTCAAAGCCGAAGAGCCAGCGCTGTCCGAAGACATTTCCATGGTCATGTGGCCGGCATGACTAAACACCAAGGCGCACGGAACGCTGTTACCTTCCCACCAAAGTGGTACCTATTTATCTACTTGCAATTTCTTGCTTTTGAACTGCTAGGTTGGCAGGAGCTGGCACTAGAGACAGGAGCTCACTCCGTCATGCGGCAACTCGGGTCTCGAACTGCTGAACTACCGGCCTTCCACAGCCTGCAGTTCAGCGTCTTAACCACTTGAACCACCGCAGCTCCAATAAAGGCATTACTTACTTTTATTTATTTATTTAGATCCCCCCAATGGGGCTTAGGGGCAGTTAACAACAATTTATAAATACAATTCTAATAAATTAAAATTTTAAACAATAAACCAGTAGTAATCAAAACTGATCAGGTGGCGTTAGACTTTATGGATCTTCCCTTTTTACCATTATGTGTGTATGTGCGTGCTGAAATATACCCTATCTGCTGTCTTGCCGAACTAGAAACACAAGATGCAGTCAAGTTAACAAATGGACTACTCACAATTTTCTTATGTTTCTGTTAGTGCAAGAGTTTTTGTGCAAGCGGAAATGTTCTGGGGGATCCAACCCAATATATATGTGGGGTCTTTTCTCAAAATCTTTCTTGTTAGCTACTTCTGTCCACCTTTGTTGGGCAAGAGGGAAAGGCAATAGTATGTTCGCATAAATACAGATGATGCTCAGTTTAGAGTTCAGTACAGTGAAGCTATATGGTGGACACAGTGAACAATCAAGATTCTGATTAATTGAATGTGGGTGGGGGGTGTTTTATACTGTTTTTGAACTGCAGAAATCAGGGGTTGAACGAAGCAGTGAGGTTTCTCAGGATCGGAACGTGGGGGGAAGCTGATCCCCCCCCCCCAAAGATGGGGTTTCCACTTTTTTGTCCAGTGCATCCTTTAATAATAAAAAATGAAAATACTGTGGTTGTTTTTCAGAGGATTTCCCCAAACCCCAGATCATAGTTCAGCCAGAAACGACGACAGCCGTCCTTGGCAAGAACATCCGCTTCACCTGCTCGGCAGCCAGCAGCAGCAGTTCCCCCATGACCTTTGCATGGAAGAAGGACAATGAAATCCTGCACCATGCAGAGATGGAGAATTTTGCCCACGTCCGGGCCACGGATGGCATGGTGATGGAATACACCACTGTCCTGCTCTTGCGCCACGTCGCTTTCACCCATGAGGGCCGCTACCAGTGCATCATCACCAATCACTTTGGCTCCACCTACTCTCAAAAAGCACAGCTGACTGTTAATGGTGAGTGAAGAAGCAGCGAGATGGAAATGATAAAGAATGCTGGGAATCACTTAGATTTTATTTATTTTATTAAATTTATAGCCTGCCCTCCTCACATAGCAGGCTCAGGGCGGGTTCCGAACACATCGATCTGCACACAGTGCAGATTTACAATTAAAATTTAAAACACATCAATCAGTTAAAATGTAAACCCTAAAGCAATCTAGTACTAGATGTCCAATATGCCTCCGCAGATGATGTTGATACCAGTTATGTGGGTCCGTGGTCCCTGGGGGGTGGGGGGGGAGGCTATATCAGGTGGATGCTCGCTGCCTCAACTGAAAGCATGGCAGAAGAGCTCCATCTTACAGGCCCTGTGGAACGGTGACTGGCCTTGCAGGGCCCTGATCTCATAAGGAAGCTCACTCCGCAAGGTGGGGTTCAGGGCTGAAAAAGCCCCTGGCCCTAGTTGAGGCAAGTTGGACATCCTTGACTACCAGGAGATGCTGGTTTGCAGAATGCAGTTCTGTGGGACTTATATGGGGAGAGGCAGTCCCGAAGATATGCAGGCCCCTGTCCATATAGGGCTTTAAAGGTAAGCCCCAGCACCTTGAAGTGGATCCAGAATTCAGTAGGCAGCCATTGCAGTTTGGGCGGATGTGGGCCTGCACAGGCAGCGACATCAACACCCTTCTGATTTCCCCTGGTGTCCCTGGGAATCTCCTGATGCTCAAGGACACAATCTGTGTGTGTGGGCGGGGGACACAGATGAATGTTGAGGGAGGGGGGAAACAGTTGCTCTTCAGCGCAGTTGTGTTCACACTGCATTAGACCCCAAGCCTTGGGAAAAGTTTGGAGGTTTTATATTTTAAGCTTGACGGAAGCAGGCAGCACTTCAGTGGGACTTGTGCTTGTGTTGTGGTTACAGTGCCAGACTAGGATTTGGGAGACCCAGGTTGGAATCCCAACTCTGTAAGGGGAAGCTCATGGGCTGACCATGGGCCTGTTTAGTCTCTTTCTCAGCCTAACTTACCTCACAGAGTAATTGATGACAGGATAAACTGGAGTTCGGGGGAGGCCATCTTGTAAGCCACTCCCATTCTACAGCATTGGGGGGGGGAGATGGGCTATAAATATCTAAAGATTTTTTTTTGATCAGTGGAAGCTTCCGCATACAGCAGAATGCATTGGCAGGGTGGACTCTGCTGCCTCACTTGACAGGTGAGAGGATGTCATTTCTGACTGCTGTTGCCTGTGAAAACATTTGGTGGTTATTGTGAGGATAAAATGGAGGAGAGCAGAGAACGATGTTATAAGCTGCTTTGGGCCACCATCGGGGACAAAAGTGGAGTAGAAATGCCTAAATCCTTAAGTACCGTGGCTTCATCCAAGGAATCTGTTCATGGTCATTCTCTCTCACACAGTGTTGCCATCGTTCAACAAAACTCCCCATGACATTGCGGCCCGGACAGGGACGACAGCTCGGTTGGAGTGTGCTGCTGGTGGCCACCCTTCTCCACAAATTGCCTGGCAGAAAGACGGGGGCACCGACTTCCCCGCGGCTCGCGAGCGTCGGATGCACGTCATGCCTGAGGACGATGTCTTCTTCATCACTGATGTGAAGATAGAAGACATGGGTGTTTACAGCTGCACTGCTCAGAACTCTGCTGGCTTGGTGTCCGCAAATGCCACGCTGACGGTGCTAGGTAAGGAAATCTGCTTCCTTTCAGATAGGCTGAACGGACAGCAGATACATGGAAAGTAAAGCGTGGATCAGGCCCATGCCCCAGTGTACATGGCACTGGCATAGCTGGTCAGGACCATATACTCCCTCCCAGTGGAGAACAGACGATCCACAAAGAAGTCTAATTCCCAGGTGTTCTCTGTGTGTGTTAAGTGCCATCAGATTGCTTCTGACTTATGGTGACCCTGTGAATTAAGGTCCTCCCTAACATCCTATCGTTAACAGCCTCGCTCAGGTCTTGCACACTGAGGGCCCTCATGGCTTCCTTGACTGAGTCAATCCATCTCATGTTGGGTCCTCCTCTTTTCTTGCTGCCTTCAACTTTTCCTAGCATGATTGCCTTTTCCAGTGACTCTTACCTTCTCATAATGTGACCAAAGTAGCATAGCCTCAGTTTAGTCATTTTAGCTTCTAGGGGAGAGTTCAAGGGGCTGAGTGCATAGCAGTTGCACTAAAGTCCATAGCCGAACTGCCAACAAGCACCAATCACAACGTGGAGGGCCGCTGATGATCCTGTGCTGGCTGGCTGTGCAAGCCAACAGTCCACCATGCCACCTTCTTGCGTCTTTGACGCTCATGCAGAGCACAAGGGAAGGAACATAAGGTTTAACGCCCCCCCCCCCCAGTAACTTAGGATGCCTCCACATGCAGAAAGATGGGGGGGGGGGAAGTGCAAAATAATTTTACAATGTAATGGTTGACCTATGAGAAGGAGGGGGAAATGGGCAACAAGAGGGTTGGGAGAAGGCAACACTTGGCAAGGAAGTGGGGGCACGCAGGGGTGGGATTTCTCCTCCCCCATGAGTTGTCATGGGCCTGCCTCTTGTTTTATGGGTAACATTTCCTTCCCCTGTCCTGCTTGGAGGAGGGTGGAACTTTTGAACAGTTTTACACACACAAAACGTCTGGGAATTCACAGAACAAATTCCCACGTGGGGAACACGTTTCTGGGAACTACTACATTGAATTCGTGTCTTCCATGCCTACGCAGAGAAACAATAACTTCTACAACTAGGAGACAGTGGTCCTTCTTGCCATATAGGGCAATTATACAGCCCTGTATAATTTTCTTCTGTCGGGGTTGCAAACTGCTCGGATTAAACTAGAACTTGTCGCTGTTTTGAGTCTGTGGGGTGGCATTATTAATTTATCCTCTTTTGAATCTCCATTTGAGGCAGCGTGCACATCTATATATGGAAACACCTGAAATGATAACCTATATTTTGCCATCAAGCCCCCGCTGACACATGGCGACCCCGAGGGGGCTTTCAAGGCAAGAGACATTCAGAGGTGGCTTATCTTTGCCTGCCTCTGCATCCTGGACTTCCTTGGAGGTCTCCCATCCAAATACTAACCAGGGCCAACCCTGCTTAGCTTCTGAGAACTGATGAGATGGAGCTAGCCTGGGCCATCCATGTCAGGGCTATTACCTCCTTCATTATTTAGAGAAGTACGAAGGGTAGGGCTTAAATGTATCTATGGAAAGACAGACCACAGTCCATAACCAAGGAGTTTATCTGCTGAGCTCTAGGCTTTCCATAGCATGAGTCTGAGAACTCTCTTGGCTGTTAGATTAGCCAGCAATGTCCTAAACTTTGGCTAGGTTAACATATAATATCTGACTCCTTGCAGAGACACCAAGCTTAGTTCACCCACTGGAAGATCGCATCGTATCCGTGGGCGAAACTGTGGTACTGCAGTGCAAAGCAACAGGAAGCCCGCCTCCGCGCATCACCTGGCTGAAGGGTGACCAGCCTCTTATAGTCACTGAAAGGCATCATTTCACCCCTGGTGACCAACTGCTCATCGTCCGGAATGTCGTGATGGAGGATAATGGGAAGTACACTTGTGAGATATCAAACACCGTGGGAACGGAGCGAGCACACAGCCACGTTAGTGTGCTTCCAACATTTGTCTGCCGGAAGGATGGGACCACAGTTGCAGGGGTGGAAAATGGTCAGTAAAATCAGTAAAAGTCAGTTTTTTCATCTTGGTCAGTAATTTGTCAATTTTTTAAAGAAATTGGTCAGTAAAGTCAGTATTTCTGTGATTTTTGTGAATGCAGTTTGTGTTTTGTTTTTGTTACTGCAGTTTGGGGAAAACATGATGACTTCCCAGTGAGAAGACAGATTGTTTTTGTAATGATTCCTTGTTTTGATGTGTGTGTGTTCCTTTAAATGTTAGTTTGACTGCAGTAATGCAAAGAGGGCAATAGGAGGAGATGTGTGTGCTGTGATTGGCTGATGACTGAGAGTGTGGGAGGAGTTGTTCTGAGAGGAATATCTGTGTGTGTGTGTGCACGCGCGCGCTTTTACGACAGTCTTCTCTCTGTGTGTGTGTCTTTGGAGAGTGAAGTGTGAAAAGCTCTAAAGAGAGTCTGTGGAACTCTAAAAGTTTTGTGAGAGAGACTATATGAAAAAGAAACGAGCTTTGTCTAATCTGTGTGATTAGACCAATGTTTTATCTTGTGTGGAAAAGTCAAAGAGTTTAGCCGGTTTGGCTTCTTATATGAGAGAAAGAGAAGCCTGTCAGAGTGCAGTTTTGATGTCTGAGAGACTGAGTTTGACACCAAGCTTGCTGGTTATATTTTACAAGTTCCTTTTTCCAGAAACCTATTTTGTTCTTATTTCAATAAACCCATATTTGTTTAAATATATCCCAGAATTAAGTGCAGTGCTTCCTCAGGGTCACATGGTCCTCTGAAGTAGCCAGACCCTGGGTTACACTACCAAAGGAGAGAAGTGAAGTAAAAACACTCACAAGAACCATAGTGAATCGTGTTTGTAAGAGTTCAGCACCATTGTCTCTTGAAGCCTTCAGTGATGAGCACTACCTACCTGTGAGAGAAGTAATCAGTGAAAGTAGAATCTGTGACGAACTGAAAAAACTTTCTGAAAAGGAACAGCTACTCTTTTTAATGGGAGCAAAAAAATATTTCATAGCAGCCTACAAACACCTTTTACTTCAGTCATCTTTGAACAAGCCCACCCTCAGATATCTTCAGTGTTAAGCTCCAGCACAGAGAGTCAAGGAAGGAACCCATAAGGATATAATGAAAGTAGCAGCAACACTCCCAATGGATATTCCTCTGGACATGATTGCAGATGAATGAAAACTTCTTAGACTTGAAGATGAAACTGCCAGTGAAACTTGCCGCATAGATACACACTGGAATCAGTTCTTTGAAAAGACGAAACCATCTGGAGATCCAAAATACCCACTGGCATTATCATTATCACACGGTAGTGCAGTCATAGAAAGAGGGTTTTCAAAATCTGGATGTATTTTGACCGATGAAAGGGCCAGGATGTCAGAGAGAACTTTGAATGCCCACCTGATGGTCAAAGAAACTTTATATCGTGTATATGAAAACAAGGTATACCATGTTAATATCACACAGGAGCTTTTACAGATGGCAAGAGCAGCTCATGTTCATTACAAGCAGTATTGTGATGAACAGCATGTCATTAAAGAGAAGGACCAAAAAGAAAAGGAAAAAGAAAGGGAAAAGGCAGAGGAGTTAGAAAGGTTTAAGAAGATAGACAGTTAAAAGGATAGTATACAAGAGAAGGAAGCAAAACTGAAAAAGCTGAGACAAGAACAGAATGAGAAGAGGATGACTGCTCGGACATTGCTAAGTGATGCAACGAAACGTGTAAAGGAGGCTGCTGAGAAAAAGGATATTGTGGGATTCAACACAGCACAGCTCATGCTAGAAGGAGTGGAGAAAGCAATGGAAGAAGAGGACAAGAAAAGAATGCTTGTGGATGTGGTGCAGAAAACTGTTGAGAAATAGAAGAGTTCACTAATAACTTCTTCTTTCATTAAAAAACCAAAGATAAAGTAAAAGGAAAGACAAGTCTTACCTTACAGTAATTCTATTTTGTTGTCATGATTACTTTTTGTATGGTTTTTAATATGTTTTGCTGTTTTATTATCTGCAGTTTATTTATTTATTTGTTTGTTTGTTTGTTTGTTCAATGTATACCCTGCCCTGCCCTTTTTAAAGGGATTCTTTTTTTACTTTAAATTTTGAACGATAATTAAAACATTGTCCTATCTTCATTTTAAAAAAATCAAAAAAAGGTGTACGATGGTTGACTATGGGGATGCTGGAGGCCAGATAATAATCATTTTTAAATGAAGTCCTAGCTTTACTTTTAAAACGCTAACTCATCAATAGGCTGAAATTAAATCAGTAATTTGTCAGGTTTTTTGTCAGTATTTGGTCAGTAAAATCAGTATTTTTGACCCTCTGGCTTGTTTCCACCCCTGCAGTTGGGATCATCACCATTGCGGTGGTGTGCAGCATCGTGTTGACTTCCCTGGTCTGGGTCTGCATCATATATCAGACCAGAAAGAAGAGTGAAGAATACAGCGTCACAAACACAGGTAGGCCCAGAGCCTTTTTGGGTAACAGAACCCAGATCTGGAGAGATTCTTTTCCGGTGCCATTTGGGGCTTAAAAAAACAGAGGGGTTGCTTGTTTTACATTCATTTTATACATGAGGTTTGGGGGGGGGGAACATTAGAGCCAACATAACATGTAGGACGTTCAAACCTAATCAAGAAAAATACAATGACTTAGCACCTGTAATGGTTTGGGAATCCCAGATTTGTTGGAAATCACGCATACTGTAATTCAGACAGTACTTCACCTTTCCCTCTCTCTTTCCAGATGAGACCATTGTACCACCTGATGTGCCAAGCTATCTATCCTCCCAAGGAACACTGTCAGACAGACAGGAAGCAGTGGTCCGCGTGGAAAATGGCCAACAGCCAAATGGGCATATACAGAGCAATGGTATGGCTTGGAAAGTCTCTCTTTCTTTGGTGGTCATCAAGTCACAGCCAAGTTAAGGTGACCGTGTAGGGCTTTCAAGAGACAAGCAGAGGCGATTTGCCATTCCCTGCCTCTGTGTAGCTACCCTGGACTTCCTTAGATTTGATGAGATTGGGCTAACCTGGGCTTGATGAAACCATGTTACATTTTCTTAAGTGATTGAAAGTCCAGCAGAACATTCAGTAAAATCACATTGAGCAAGCCTTCTTATGAAGGTCAGGGAGTGGATTTTTTAATAATCCCGTGTCATAAACCCTGCACGTAGTGTCAGGGACGGCAGCAGTGTTCCCTCTAAGCTGAGTTAGTGTGAGCTAGCTCACAGTGTTTTAGCCTCCAGCTCACACATTTTTGTCTTAGTTCAGGGACGATGGCTCCAGAGCAGGCTAATTGATGCAGCAGCCAAATCGCTGGCTCACAACTTTAATGCCAGTAGCTCACAAAAGTTGAATTTTTGCTCACAAGACTCCACAGCTTTGAGGGAGCATTGGACGGCAGTAGTTCAATCATGACTTCCTGAGTACACTTGCTTTTGCAATCAACGGTCCCTCTAAGCTGTCAAGTCTCGTGAGCAAAAATTCTGCTTTGTGAGCCACTGGCATTAAAGTTGTGAGGAGCAATCTGGCTGCTGCATAAATTAGTTTGCTCTGGAGGCATCCTTCCTGAGCTAAGACAAAAATGTGTGAGCCAGAGGCTAAAAAACTGTGAGCCAGCTCACATTAACTCAGCTTAGGGGGAACACTGTTTGCAGTGTAGATGTCAAGACCCCATGGGTGTGGCAAGGCCAACAGTGTCATAATTTTGAAGTCCAAAATGGCCATTCTGAAATCTCCCTGACTGCGGAAATTAACTTGAAGAGCCTAGTTGAATCTATGGAGGAAAAAGAATCCAATTCCTTAGAATTGTTTGTGGCGCAGAATACGTCAGCTCCACCTATGGGTACTTATTAGGATGCTTTTTAAAAAAGTTTACTCTTGGGAGTAAACGTATGTGCCTCATTTTAATAGATGAAGGTAACTCTACAAATGTTCTACAAAACACTCAAACTGCTGGAGAGCATTTTCAGTCCCACTCGCAGTACTCATCTGGGATCATCTGGATGTGTTGCATTGCACGTGGGCATGGGGTCTTATTACGAGCAGACTTAGTTGCCCACATCTAGAACAGGTTCAGAACCAACAAGTGTGGAATATCTATGCTCCGTTCTCCTAAGTCCTGTCACCTATCATCTTCACAGAGCTTTCCCTGCAGTCTTTTGTTCACATGCATAAGTAGTCTGTAGTCACAACCAGCAAATCGTGAGCTCTAAAAGTAGGATTCGCGTATTACAAAATCAGTACTTTGTGGAATGTGGGTGGGACAGGAATACAGTCGATGAGATCCCACAAGTGGGATCGCCTGCTCTGCCCGTAGTTTTTGTGGAATACATATCTAGGGAACTAACTTTTTACTATTCTGGTTATCCTTACTGGAGTGAAACGTCCTCACCCTTCTGTCCCCAGTAGTCACAAGAGCCCTCTTGATGCGTTTAGTCTTTGGAGTCATAGCTGTGTAATGGGACCTTTCCTTCAGCTCCTCTCCCATTCTAGACCTTAGATGAATTAAAATAGTTGTTCCTCATGACATAACAGCCTTTTGTTGTTTGTGCTGTGACCCCCTTCATAAGGCTCCAGGATTCAGCAATTTATCTGGGCTCACTGTTTGGGGGCTGCTGCTCGTAGGGCTCGATTAAAGAGAATAGGAGCTTTGTCAGCGAGCCCACGCGCCACACACACACACACAGTGGCCATACAGACCGGCAGAGTCACTTCTGTAATCTATAGCATGCAACAATGGGATGTATGTACAGGCTTCCCACAATTCTGCCTTCACCTCTGTTCCTCAGTGAGGACTCTGTAACAAAATTCTGCTGATAAATGTTTCTGGTGAATTAGGGCATGCATCTGAATTTATTTTAGGCCTTGGGACTGCAATATCTGGTTGCACGTATTATCATTTCCTCCTCCTAATACATGCATATGTTTTTTTTGTCAACATGAAATCTGGGTTTGCATTTTTGACACTATATTTAGTATCTTCCTCATCCTCAGAAGCTTGTAATCTGTAGCTAGTTCGTCGTCCTCTTGCAGGTATTTGCCAGACCAACCCTGAGAAGAGTCCTGTGGCTGATGATGCGCCCCCTCTCATTTATCGACAGCCAAAGCTATGCCTGGGATATAATAAAGAAGCTTGGAAATCAGATGATGTGGCCAATGGGATGCTTCTTACAGACAAGACAGGTACAGAGCAAGGGAACTATTTGTGTCCATACACATTAACAAAAAACACCAGAGAATCAAGGCAACCATTTTAAAACTTGCCAAGAAATGTGTTTTATGCATCAGTGTGGGTTTCTGGTTATATTTTCTCTCCGCTGTTATTGGTGAGCAGCATAAAACAGTTGCAAAAAGCACCTGCTGTGTTAGTCCAAAAAGGCCAAGAGAACAGTCTTGGAAGTTTTCCCATAGAGACTCCTCTGAAATGAATAGGAGCCATGCCAGAGCCTCTCACTTTTGCCTGGATCTTGTCCCTTTCAGGAGGGTGTAGATAAGAGAAACTCTCCTGGGATTGTGACCTAGAATACTTCCTCATATCAAATCAGTTGCATTTGGCAAGAAAAGCCAACATTGGACCTTCTGGAGCCCTTCCAAAGTTTGCTGTCTACCGCAAAATGCAGTTTAATTGTTCTGCAGTTATCCATTCCCATGATGAGCTGTTAATGAATTACAGAGTATAATAGAAATTAAAACATTGAATGCAGGCGCTACAGAAGGCAGAGCTTGGCTGTGATGTGAAGCAAGGAAAGGGTGGCAGGGATGGGGTGCCTGAACCATTCCCCAGCTCAGTAGCTTTCCCCTGCAACATTCTCCCTCTGGCCAACACACATCTGGAGTGTTAACAGAGGCAGCGAGAGGAGGGAAGCACAGCAGAGGCAGGCAAGGGAAGGACTAAGCACCCCCTTCTCCCCCTGCTATTTCCCCACTTCCAGTGGCACGGCCACTTCGCAGCAGTTAAGCAGAGGCACAAGTTCCCAGCCCAGGATTCCGGCAAATTCTTAATTCTACCCCTCTTGCGTTTTGTTGTTAATATAAAAATCCTGTGTTAATGTAAGATTCTGTAGCAGAAGAAGTTGGATTCTGTGACTTCCATATATTACGCAGTCTAAGTCAGGTGTGGCCAAACTTGCTTAACGTGAGAGCCACATAGAATAAATGTCAGATATTTGAGAGCCACAAGACATGAACAAATCTAACCCACACGTTTTGATTGGGAAATATGCAAATTTGCTTTTTTGTTAATATTGACGGAGACTGCCAAAAATAAAAACAAAAAGGGTAATAACAGATATTGATAGTGATATTTAACTTTAGATGGGGAGGGAGGGGAGAAAGAGAGGGAGGGAGGGAGGAAGGAAATGATGGGGGAGGGGAGAGGTGGAAGGAAAGCAAGGGGAAGGGAAGACCAACCAGGGAGGCAGGCCTTCCTTTCACTTCCGCAGCCAACCTGCTGGGAGCCGCACAATATCTGTGAAAGAGCCACATGTGGCTCCAGAGCCACAGTTTGGCCACCCCTGGTCTAAGTAATTGCATTTTTTATTTTCATCTTGCTAGCCCCATGGTGAATACAGAAGCCCCACACCTGTCTACCGGTATTCCTATTGTTACCTCTGGCTCCTGAGTGTATGCTTATTTCAGTGCCTTATAGCCATAGGGACTGGAAAGTTTGGTTTTTTTAGAAATAAAAGTTGAGATTTTTTTCTGGCCCCACTGGTGGACCTCCAGATGGCCCCTGGTTTTCAGCCACTGTGTTACACAGAGTGGTGGACTGGATGAGCCATCGGCCTGATCCAACATGGCTTCTCTTATGCCCTTACGTTCAGTAATCTGGGTTCTGTAGTCAGCCTTGACTACACTGAAGAATGAAAAGACTACTCCCAAGCTCTAAGAAAATGAATTCACCCACAAAACTGGCTAACATGTGGCTATTCCAACTGCCAATTCACTGTTTTTCCCCTCTGCGCCTGTCTTTCTCTCTCTCCCCCCCCCCAGGGTACAGCTTTGCCAGTTGTGTGCACTGATTGCAGTGGGAGCACAGATAGCATGACCGTCACCATTTATCCCAAGGATCCAGATTATTATCCTATGGCTGTAGAGAACATGCATCCAAATCCATCCAGTAGCAAGGACCCCAAGAGGCATGACAACAGCATGCCTGCTGCTAATTGTCCAAGTCCTCCAAAGTGCAATGGGAGTGTAAGCAACAGCATGTCAGACGTCAGAGGGACTATCTACCCCAGTAATCATGACAGAATGCCAGCCACTAGCCCAGGTAAGCTGCCTCAGGTGGAGAGCAAAGGTATATATTTTGTGTGTGCATGGTGAGGGGAGGGTAGATCGCGCTACCATTCCCATGTGTTCCTACATCCAGCTTAGGATAGGGAGGGACACAGGACGTTTCTCCAAGCTAAAGAGCCCCAAGCTTTCTTCCCTATGAACCTTTCTTCATAGGGAAAGTGTTCTAACCCTTTTATCATTCGAGTTGCCCTTTTCTGCATTTTTCCCCAGTGCTATAATATCTTTTTTGAGGTGTGGTGACCGGAATTCCACACAATATTCCAAATGAGGTTGCACCATCGATTTATACAGGGGCATTATACATTTTGAGTGAGAGAGAAAAAACCATTGCCTTAAAATTTCATGATACATATTTAGAATGAGTGAAATGCAAGGTATTTTTTCCACTTAAAAAATATTTCAGAGGAGATTTTTTTCCCCGTTGCTCCCCCAAATGTCCCTGTATTTTCATTGGAAAAATGGAAAAGAAGTCCTCAGAATAATGGGGAAAAACAACATCCCCCCCCCCCCCGGACTTCACATCTGTAGAAAATCTAGGATGAGTTTGTTGTTGAGGTAGGCACAGGAAGTCCTTCCAGTTCAAAGCTGGGGATGGCCCTGCATCAAGTTGCTGTTAGGGGGCATTGCTGGTTCTCAGTGGGACCAAACTTTAGTGGGTCTACTTTCCTCTGGCAGTAGACATAGACGAAAATAGTGATACTTGGTTAGGTCGGAACACTGCTGTCTATTGTTGCCATAACCAGAAGAGATAACAGATGGTGGGGGTTTTAGAAGCCTACTGCTCTGGGTGACTCACTCCTTTTGTCTCTAAAATCTACATGGTGTTTGCTTGCAGGTTCTTCGCAACCTTTAACAAAGGCTTCTGAGCCTCATAGTTTACTGTCACCTTCCAAAGGCCCATTCAGGTTCCTAACAGGGACTACGGAACTCTCACAGACATTACCAGCAGCGGAAGCTAAACAAACTCTTCTCAATGGACATTTACCAAGGTCACGGGACTCCCTTCACGAGTGAAGCCACTGAAGATCACGATGGACAGAGGAAACATGCAAATAAGCAGAATCTACCGATTTCTTTGCACAGAGTATCTAAGCTACTTCTACCTCAAGTTCTCAACTGACAGCCTCTCAATGGGAAAACAAAAAAAAATAAGAGAAAATAAAATGAGGTATAAGGAGCAAGCTTGTGTGGGGGAACAAAGTCCTTTCCAAGCGGTGCCCACTTGTACATAGTTTGAAAACTTCCATGAGAAGTATCGGAAGCTCACACATTGGCTTGCATAGAAAGCACAGAAATGCAAAAAAAAAAAAAAGTTATTGTGTAAAGTGGGGGGAAAGTGTATTTGGTACATTTGTACATAAGAGTTTTCATATCTATAAATCTATCTATCTATCTATATATTATATATATCTTCTAACAGAGTTATTTTATTCCTTGGTGCATGATCGATTGGAGTGAAATTGTTCAGCGTTGAGTCTACATTGTTTTCTCGCTATACTGTTACTTTTCATGTTTCTCCCCCCATTTTTCCCCTCCCAAGAGTAATCATTCTGGTGCCTTAAGTGGAACTTCAAGGTCAGGCCCATATTGTAATGGAACAGGACTTGCTGGCAAAAAAAAAAATTCCTTCTTGCAGCAAGTACCCGATTGGTTTGCTACTTCAGTTATGGATGTCCAGCAATGTTGCACTTGACCTTTAAAACTGGGATTGTCTATTATTTTAGCATTACTAGGCAGAGATGATACAGACCGCCATTAGAGCCACTCAAATACAGGTTTCTTGAAATGAATGGGAAGTGTACCAAAGCACAACTGTGTGGCATTGTGCTTCGCATAGTTCCTGTCCAAGGAAAATGGGTCTTTTCACAGGTGAAGGCGGAGGGGAAGCTGGCAGATCCTTTTTAATGACAGAAGCCATGACTCCTGTCATACATGGTGGGGGATAGATATATATCCAGTTGACTTTAAACACATTCTCAATGCGCAGATATCTGGTGTGCAGGATCACAGTTTGTTCATTGCACTAGTGAAGAGTCATGCATCCCAGTGGAACTGCATTAAAATAGTGGCTAGTTGCTTTTTAAAGGAGAAAGAAACATCTATGAGTCTTGTACGGTCTTTCTAATTAAAGTTGTATTTAGAGTCCAGAAATTAAGAACAACAATTCATAGGCTGTAACCGCACTAGGCTACTGTTTTTATTTTTAGAGTGGTTTCAGAGCTGTCATCTAAAACACTACTCAAAACTAAACAAAACAAAAAGTGAACATGCACAGGAAGAACTGTTTTACTTAAAAACAGAGCGTTTTGTTTTACTTTATAGAAGTGCTGCTTCTTGTGATGTTTTGTACCTGTGTAACAAAAATATCTCTCTGTTTTTGCCCTGTTTTGTAGTTCAGAATTGTTGCATTTAGGTCACAATATGCATGTGGGGGGGATTTCTCTGTCTCCTTTTTAAAAAGCCATGATTAAAGGCCGCTTTTAGAGAAACAATGTTGAGGAGCAAAGGGGGGGGACCCCCTCTGTTTAGACCAATGTAGTGAGCTGCTCCCATAAACATCAGGGCAATAGAACTGCCTTCAGAAACTCTCTTTGGGATGTAACACAAGACCGAACAACCAATGGGGATGCCTTGTGGTTAGCACTGTAGGCATCTTGACCACATTGCACTCTTTCAAATATTAAGGGTGTTAAGTTCTTCCTTACAGCATCCTTTTTTCTGAACAACTTGCCCCCTTCTTCAGTAAGGAGGTCACATACTACACAACCCAGTACACTTCCTGGGATCAGCCTGCATGATTGGCTTATAGGAAGTAACCAACTTGCCGGGGGGGGGGGGGGTGTTGTCTGCCACCTGTACTTTATCCTGAAGGTTTGATGGGGAAGGGATACTTTAATAGGAAAACTGCTCAAACACACACACACACACCTTTTCCCTATAAAGCTTGATAGGACTGTTGCTTCATTTTGTATCTCCCTTTAAGTAGTCTTACCCATCCTACTGCCACAGGAGACATGGGGTTGTAAAACAAGGACAATAAACCAGTGTGCATTGGGAGGGGGGGGGGGGATGACACACAACCAAAACCTAGGACACAAATTTGCCATCTACTTTTTAGCTGAAGCTGGCCTTTCTGAAGCAATGCATAATTGGGCAAGCTATCTATCTTATCCCTTCTAAATGGCTGATAACACTTGCACTTTGTGGTAGGTGGCTAATTATGTGACGTGCCAACTGATAGCTATTGAGTGATTTCTTTTCCTTTTAAGTGGCCATTTTTTCCCTTCTTAGTTTGAAAGGAAGCAAGATGTTTATAAAGGGGAGGCAAACAAGTCAAGGGTTGGTTCATAGGACATCAGCACAGAGAGACATAGGGGGAACTAGGTATCACCATTGGAAAGGCTGAGCGTATTTGCCACAATAACAGATTGGGGAAAGAATATTGTATTTTTTGATACAGCTAACTGTTTAAATAATGTTACTTCCACTAAATATGTGAATCTGCTGCTTCTGAGAGGCAATGTGAAAGAGGAAGTATTACTTTTGTGTACAAAGTTATTTATTTATTAGAAAATTTTGGTACAATGTTGTACATTGCGAAGTACATTGTAAAAATATTGGAAGTGTCTAACAAACAGCATTGAAGTGTCTTTAATAAAGGTCCATTTATAATACCACTGGAGTTTTTTGTCTAGATAGAGATCTCCAATTTTCTTCCTTTAGAAGAGAGAAAAGGAAAAACTGGCATTGCTGCATCATGTAGGATCTCCAAGATCCCCCTGAATATCAATGTTGCAAGATGTTCGGGAAGACTGAGAAGGCATGTTCTGTGTGTCTGCCCCATGAAGTATGGAATTTTCTCCCATTCCTTCATCAGACAACTTCTACTAATTGGCCAAAGCAGCTGAAGTCTCTGGTCTGGGCCATTTCCCCACTACTACCAATGCCACACCATCTAATTCAGATTGTATTTAGGCAGATGAAAAGCCCTATTCGGTGTCCAAAACTGAGTTTCTGCTTCCTGGCTTGTGATGACCAGTTCTTGTACAGACCTTCCATACTCGGATCATGATGCTTAACTTCACTTGTGACTCAGTATCTGCTCTCATTGCCACTTTAGGGCCCAATGGCTGCTTGAAGAGCTTGCTTGGCCTTACCTTGGTCGTAGGCATCATGAATTTGCGTGTCATCCTTGCGCAGGGCCATGCTAATCTTCTCTGTATCGTTCCAATTTTTAGTATATGTGCTGCCGAAGCGAGCACACACCCCCTAGTCCTGGGCATCCCCCATCCCCCAGAAGATTCAATACAGGTAGGACTTTCCCATATATAGAAGACTAGGAAAAAGGCCTGTTGTGGAAATAAGTACAACGGCCTGTAGAAAGAGGCTCTGAGCGGGTGGCCTGGCCTTGGACACTCAGTGTCAATTTGCTGTGGCGACCTCAGCAGGGTATGACACTCAGTCCACCATTTTCTCCAGAGGAACTGATCTCTGGTACCTAAAGAACAGTTGTAATTTTGAGTGATCTCCAGCCCTCACCTGGAGATTGGCAACGATGGTTTCCCAGAAGGGAATAGTTGGTTTGGAGGGTGGAGTCTATGGCTTTGTACCTGTCCGAGGTCCCACGCCTCCTGAAACCTCAACCTCTCCAGGCTCCATCCATCACACCTCCAGGAATTTCCCACCAGGAGTTGGCAACCCTATCTCCTTCCCAGCCAGTCATAAACTTACCTTTATTTCCCCCTCACTCTTCAGCTTTCCACCCCCCACACACCTGCAGCCTCTCCCGTGCTCTGAAGCCCTGACTGCTACGTCACATTGGCTGTCATATGGGGGCCACCTCAGCAGCATATAAGGATACAGAGCCCACCATTTTCTCCAGGGGAACTGATCTCTGCCATCTGGAAAGCAGTTGTAATTCTGAGTGATCTCCAGCCCTCACCTGGAGATTGGACACATTTTACCTCAGAAGAGCAAACTGTTTAGAATGTTAGAGGCAAAAACCAATCAAGTCGCATATGCAAACGACCTCTGTGTTCCAAGGCAAAGGCCAATGAGGTGCAGTACCTTCCCACTCAACAAAAGGCTGATGCATTGGGGCGGGGGGGGGGGGACTGCTGGGATCAGAATGAGGGAGGGTTTATAAACTTCATGACCTTTGTAGACAGGAGTACATGAAACGGGGATACAAATTCACTCTTATGCTAAAATCCAGAGCTGCCGAAAGGAAATGAACTGGCAGCAAATAAAAAACTGATTAAAGGAAATAATTTTTAATGTAAGAATTCACAACCTCAAAAGTTTTCATTTCAGTTGTCCCTTTCTGTTTGAATCTCTGCCTATTCCCAATGAGGCCAGGCAGGTCCTAGTGGCTGTGAGTTTGAAGGCAAAGGCTCAGGGATGCAAAGAGCCAGAGAACTGTTTGGGCGTTATGTATGTAGGTGTGTACTCAAACGGTTAACCTTTCACAGTTAAGGGAAATACACCTTCAATGTCAGTCATTTCTCTCCAGTTACACTCGCATGCTTACCAGTCTTTGGGCATGGGTGTATTCTACCCCCCCCCAAAAAAAATACCCTTAATAATGAGCCAGTTTTTCTAAGTACCAGATTGACAGGAAATACAACACACACATCCCGGCCGCCCCTGATTCTTCGCAGTGTCCTTGGGACTTGTATGGAACTGGAAAGATGGGATTATTTTCAAAGCTTGTAACCAGGGATAAACTTTGAAACGCAAACAGTGGGACACTAAAGCAAGTCCAGTTGCAGAGAGGAGCCTCCATCTACACGTGCAGAGCGGCTTAATTCAGCACTTTCTGACTGAAGCCCATTCTCGTATTTGTGAGACTAGACACCATAGCTTGGGGTAGGGTTTCCTGGCAAGCCCTGTTCACATCTATAAAGGAGAGAACAGGTAACCTCACAACTGCACATTCTTGCACTATCACAACGGAAGTGGCATTACGTAACCCTCCTTGCTCCATTGATTGCAGTGGGTGTAAATGCATTTGGCTATGCTGGATTATGGCCTTAGACTGCAACTGAAAAAAACATCTTTTGACACATTTCATGATGACCCACCAGAAGTGACTCTTCAAAGAACACCTCCTCATGTTGCATCCTGAGATGCTTCTGAAACTCCCCTAAGTTTCACAATCGGCCTTAATCAAGGAGGAGGGTGCAATAATCAGTAATCCAACTTGCCCTGACCTGGATGGCCCAGGCTAGCCTGGCTGCATCAGATCTTGGGAGCTAAGGAGGGTGGGCCCTGCTTAGTACTTGGAGGGGAGACCACCAAGGAAGTCCAGGGTCTCTATGCAGAGGCAGGCAATGGCAAACCACCTCTGTTTGTCGCTTTGAAAACCCTATGGGGTTGCCATAAGTCAGCTGTTACTTCATGGCACTTCCCACCACCACAGACAACCGGCTGGGCTACCTTGAGGCTCGTGGGCACGTGCAGGAAGCTGGCACCCGACACCCTCCACGGCAGTCCCCACCAAACTTCCGTTCTCCTGCTCTGCTAAAAAAGGACTGTGAGCGTCCTCTTCAGTCACTGAGTCACGGATGAACCCCGCTGCCGTTTAATCCGTTCCTCGCTCACCGTCCGCAGTTTCTGTTTTCGCGTTCTGTGATTTCTGTGCTGCTTTGGAGGCAAAGGAGTGGAAAGGAAAGAAAGAGCCGGGCTTTGTTTCTTTTTCATAGGCAACATTGTTAGACAGTAAAATAATACAACATTGTACTTTTACTGGAGAAATCTGAGTCTAATTAAAAAAGGCAGCCTTGCTTATCCAAGCAAGAATGCTTGCTATGCACCTGCAGGTATGAACAGTGGTCTAAACTTTCCAAACGGGGTTCAAACAAGAAACAAATGGCTCCCCCCCCTCCCCCTTTTCCATATATCAAGAGAGAAGAAGATCCACCGTCTCTTCCGTCTGGGTCTTTTTCGGAGCGCAGCAGGCCTGCACTGGTGTCCGGTCTTCCTGAGCGCCAATATCGAGTTGTCACAAAATAAAAGGCCATGTCATGCCTGCTGTGTCCTTTTTGCTTGCACATCCTTCTCCCTAAATGAGTTCTAATAATAATAATAATGCCTTTCAGGCACAAGGCTGGATTCCATAAAATGGGTTGTTTGCCCCCCAAATATTGCCTTTCTTGGCACGCTCTTTCCAGTGAGCTCATTGCTAGCACAGGGGTTTCCATACAGGGAAATTCATATTTCTTTTCTTTTTCCTTTTTTTGTGAACAGTGAGAATAAAGTCCAGGCTGTTGAACAGCTGCTGAGCCACAGGAGGCTAGGGGCGGGGGAGGAATTGTGGGAAAGCAAAAGAGGATCTTTGTGAATGTGTGTCTTCTTGGGGAGGGGTGAAGGAAAAACCCCATTCCTCAGCAGTTCATCCAGAGCCCCAGGGACAGCTCACAAGAGCAAACGGCGTATCTTGTCATATGTCCCCAGGAAAATGAAGCCTCCAAGACTGATGGCCGACATCCGAGGGACAACGCCTGCAAACAGCCTGAAAAGGACAGAAGGATAAAGACAGAACTATTTCACCTCTTCTGGAAAGCTGCAGCCAAAGACAGGAGTGCTTTGCTTAAAAAAACAGAACCTAACAAAGGTTAGTAAAATGTGAAAAAGAGGGCCAATATTAAAAACTAAATGTAGAAAATATGCAGAAAAAGATACATGTATTTATTAATTACAAATTTTAAAACATATATAAGGGCCCATTCACATCAAATATATAAATAGCATGGCAATATACACGGGCTTAAAAACATGACCTAACGCATTTCGGCCTGCATAGGCCTTCCTCAGAGGTCAAAAGATTGAGTGGCAAGATGGCTATATAAATATAATACACTCTACATGATTGTGTCTACATGAGTGTATTATACACAAAATTGTATCCTATCGAAAATCTAGACAACCGTTATCACAATCTGATATCTTCCCAATTGGATTACTGTCATGCCCAGTGGTTAGTGCTGGACCACGATTTGTAAGACTGGGGTTCAAATCCTCACTATGGCTTAAAGTCCCCCAGTGAACTTTATGCCGTTTTTTCCCTCTCTGTCTCTGCCCAACGCACATAAGGTGGCCAGCTCTAGGCTGGAAAAGACCTGGAGATTTTGGGGGGTGGAGCCTGAGGAGGGCGGGGTTTGGGGAGGGACTCCCATGGGGTATCATGCCATAGAGTTCATCTTCCAAAGTGGCCATTTTCTCCAGAACACCTGATGACTGTCACCTGGAGATCAGTTGTAATCCTAGGAGACCTCCAGCCGCCACCTGGAGGTTGACATCCCTTCGTGACCTCAGATTGTTGTTTGGAGGGTAAAATGAGCATGGAAGAACCACGCCATGCAAGCTGCTGAGTTTCTTGGGGGAAGGGAAGGATAGAAATGTACTAGAGAGACAGTGGACCCTATGTATGACCGGGGGGGGGGGATGTGATGACTTTGTTGGTAATACAGACTCAGCAATCTGAGCATCTCATGCCTATACGACGCTTTCCAGTTTGCTTCTGAACACAAATCACATATTGATCTCAGAAGGCCTGTTTGGGGGCAGAGATACTCCAAGGACTGCCCACATAATGCCTTCTTGGTGGCGACAGAGAGGCTGCTAAATTCCATCCCTATTTCTCTTAGGGCCAATCTACATGTTTGGGTTGTTAATGAGTTGGGTCAAAGAAACCAGGATCCAACTTGGGCTCCCCACAGCCACAAAGCAACTATGGGAAAATAAATAAATAAAGGAGAGGCCAAATGGACTCAGAATGCTGCCATTGGGGGAGGAAAGGCTCCTGCCTCACCCCCCCCAGCCATTTTTCCATGCTGAAACAGCTGGGGGGGGGGCTATTTCCTATTTTTGGTATTCCATGTGCACAGGTGGAGCAGCAAAAATAGGGAAATAACTCCCCCCTTCCTGGGGCTGTTTGCATAGGGAAACAAGCTGGGTGGAGACAGGAGCCCCTCTTCCCCAGCAGTGGCAATCTGACCCCATTTGGGGGCCTTCCTTGATCTTCTAAAAGCCATTCTCTGTAGCTGTTGTGTAGCTGCAGGGAACCAGGGTCGGGTTGGGGAAACCTGGGTGCAACTTGTTAAAACACTGAACATGGAGTTTGGTCCTTGGTTTCATGCAAACCGTGAAAATCAATCTGCTTAAGAGAGCCTCTAAACTGCATCAGTCCGATCTGTTTTTCCTGAGATAATTTTTAATGGATGTATTTTTATTATGATTTTATGTGATATATTTTTTTTGGCACTCTACTACTCTGCAATACAAATAGGGCTGCGGTGGCTCAAGTGGTTAAAATGCTGAACTGCAGACCAGAAGGTCAGTAGTTCAGCAGTTCGAGACCCGGATGCCGCATGACGGAGTGAGCTCCCGTCTCTGGCCCCAGCTCCTGCCAACCTAGCAGTTCGAAAGTAAGAAATTGCAAGAAGATAAATAGGTACCACTTTGGTGGGAAGGTAACAGCGTTCCGTGCGCCTCAGCGTCTAGTCATGCTGGCTACATGACCACAGAAATGTCTTTGGACAGCGCTGGCTCTTCGGCTTGGAAATGGAGATGAGCACCGCATCCCTAGAGTCGGATTCACCTGGCTTTCGAGCAAGGGACACCTTTACCTTTACCTTACTCTGCAATATATCTCTAACACTTTAGACAGTGGTTAAGCATTTAAATGGTAATAAAAGCAGGATATAAATATTTTAATTAAACTAATAAATTAAATGTCTCGATCGGCCAGAGGGCAAGGACCTTCCCACTTAAGGGGGGTGGGTAGGAACGGCTCTCCAGGCAAACTTTACCTCAGAGCCTTGCAGAGAAGGGAACCTATAGGCTGAGTCACAGAAACAACTCCCTCCCACATAATGGGGACATCTTGAGAGCTGCTGTGCTGCAGTGGTTAGACTAGGATCTAGGAGACTCTGCCATGGAAGCTTACTAGGTGGCCAGCCATACACTCTCAGCCTAACACACCTTACAGGGTTTTTGTGAAAATAAAATGGCAGAAAGGGAAACAACGTTATCCACTTTGGGTCCCAACAGTGGAGAAAGGTGGGGTATAAACGAAGTTAATTAATTAATTTTCCCAGCCCATATTTTGCTGCTAGAGTCCTGTCCGACTTTCTTGTGGGTCTGTTTGAGGGACAGTTTGTGAATTAAATAAATAGTGTGATTTCAAGCCCATCTGGATGGTACCATAAGCTCCCAAATATGGAGAAAGTTCTCCCTGGTTCCAGCTCCTTGGCACCTCATTGTGATCACATGGAGGAGGAGGAGGAGGAGGAGGAGGAGAAGAAGAGAATAAGAGATTGGATTTATACCCCGCCCTTCACTACCCAAAGGAGTCTCAGAGCGGCTTACAAACTCCTTTCCCTTCCCCTCCCCACAACAGACACCCTTGTGAGGTAGGTGGGGCTGAGAGAGCTCTGAGAGAAACTGCTCTTTTTCAAGAACTGCTCTGACAGAACTATGGCTTGCCCAAGGTCATCCAGCCAGGTGCAAGTGGAGGAGTGGGGAATCAAATCCGGTTCTCCCAGATTAGAGTCCGTGCACTTAACCACTACACCAAACTGGTGGTGAGAGATCCCCGACATGGTCAGAAGTTCTCTGACATTTCCAGGAACTGGTTATGGCACTGAGGACAGGTTCTAATTGTCAGTTCTGGTAGAGTCTTGGAGAGAAAGGTACGCATGATCTGCATTGTGTTCAGTCATGAGAATGAGTCTGGAGCCCATGTGATAGGAGGACTATGTAAATACATTTTGTTTAATAGGATATTGGACACTGTAAGTAAGGAGCCATCCTGAATTTGACCCAATCTGCAAAATGTCTGCATATCGAAACAGCCTTCCATTCTGACAAGAAGGAATAATGCTTCAAAATGTTCGTTTGAAGAAAGGGTAGATTTATCCTGCAGGTGCACTGGGATGTGCAAACTTCCATGTTGTCACAGTATCATGTGCGACTTTTTGGACTATCCAGGTAACTTATTTGGACTGACAAAACTTATGATTAAGGAGCCCCTTGAACAACATCCAGCCTTTTAAATTTCCTCCCTGCTTGGTTCTAAATCAGCCAGGGTGCTTGAGGCAGATTTTATAATGTGAATCAAAGAGGAAACACAAGACCATTGTAAGGTACCCATCCATCAGCCAACCAACTTTCTTCACATGTTCTGCTCTTATATAATACAAGCTCAGCTCTGGGTATTCCCTCTAGTGGGTTGCTCTGGGCTTGAAAGTAGATCAGTTCCAAATCTCTTGGAAGGTTGTCTTGTTAATTACATAAATGGATGGGAGTATTCGGTCCCAGTGTATAGAATGCCTAGATGTACCTGTTCCCAATCATTGGTCTTTAACTATTTTAAGAATTAGCCTAACATAATGCATTCAGAAAATTTGTCAGTTGTGTCATAATTCCTCCTCCCCAGTGAAACATAAATGTAAAAATCAGCACAGTACTTCTAGGCATCCTGATACATTCCCTCATAAGAACATAAGAGAAGCCAATGTTGGATCAGGCCAATGGCCGATCCAGTCCAACACTCTGTCACACAGTGGCCAGAAAATACCAGATGCCATCAGGAGGTCCACCAGTGGGGCCAGGACACTAGAAGTCCTCCCCCTGTCCCCCCCCCCCGGTACCATGAATACAGAGCATCCCTTGCCCCAGACTGAGAGTTCCTATCTATACCTTGTGGCTAATAGCCACTGATGGACTTCTGCTCCATATGCTTATCTAATGCCCTCTTGAAGCTGTCCATGCTTGTAGCCGCCGCCACCTCCTGTGGCAGTGAATTCCATGTAGAAGAAACTAGCACCTCGGTTTATTTTCCTGAAATAAAGCTTCATTAAACCAGTCAAGTGCCTTCCTAGGACCCTGCATTATTGGCGGGTCTTTGGAAACCTGATGCCAACTCTGTAACGGGCACTGATGAGTTCTGTCTCTTCCTCATTGCGCTAAGTCGGATTTCAGACTCTGTAAGAGTCTTTGCTGCCCTCGCTGTCTGCTGCAATGATCTTCCCTTCAGGACCATGGCAGGCAGATGGAAATGTTTTATGGTTTCTCTAGACAGCAATTCGCTCTATTACAGTAATTACAGCTTTAAAGCCAAGCAATTTGTTAAGAGGCATGTACTGACAGAACATTCCATGGGCAGATCTTGTGGCAGAACACCATTGTTCTCCACAGAAATGCAGTCTTCTTCCTTTAGGGTTGATTGAGACAACCTGCTGGATAAAGACCATAACCTCTAACTGGCATCTAACCATTGCTTCCACTGACGAAGGATAAGTAAGTCCTCTTGTATACTCCCCACAAATGAAACCAGTGACCAAGTCATGCCAATGAGGCTAGACCACCAAGGCTCGAGTTGCCTACGGTTTCTTTCAGCCGTGAATTAAAACAGGAGTCCAGTGGCACTTTGAAGACTAACAAAATTTCTTCCAGAATAAGTTTTTGTGAGCCAGAGCTCACTTGATCAAACACAATGGAATGCAAACCCATCATGCTGATTTATATGTAAACTAAGGAGCAAAGCCCGTTGTGGGCCTAGAAAGGTAGGGTAAGTGGGCAGGTGGAAGGAAGGAAGGAAGGAAGGAAGGAAGGAAGAGGGAAGGAAGGGGGGAAGGAACAGAGCGGGGAAGGTAGGAAGGTAGGTGTCAGGTTCCACAGCCAACAACTGAGTACACGCTTGTCAGAAAGGTTATACTTTATTGCGGAGCTATAGATGAAGTAACATGGTCACTGTTAAGAATGGCGATGTTTCTACAAGCAGAATGGGATATAGGGTATTCGTATGCACACACCCCCATCCATAGGCCAATTGTCCTGACTCCCGCGTGTGGGAGAAGGGGCCCCAGACCGTTAGAGCCGAGGCTGGGAATCGAAAGCGATCCCACGGCTACGTGATGCCTAGACACCAAACCGGCAATCTCCAAGGTCATTGATAATAAAGCAGTACAGAAGCAAAGAAGAAATGCAGCAGCGGGGGGGGTGGAGATCTGCAGTCGCAAAGGAGGGTGAACATGTACCTGAAGGAAATGTGGTCTGAAAGGGGGCACTGGAGTGTTTTTTTGGGGGGGGGGTTGAAATGTGCAGATTCTCCCTCACAGAGGAGGTGTAGTGTGCAGTTGCCTAAAAACTTCGTCTCAAAGGTGTGACTGGAGTGTTCACCTGCTTCCCCCGGAGGCCTGTATAGCCGGCTGGGGTGGGGGTGGGGAGTGCCGAAAACGGGTCTTGGTCGGTCGGCTTAGCGCCACTCCGCTGCCGCCACCCTTCAGCTGTTCACCCCGACGGCCCGTGAAGCTGGGGGGGGGGTAACGGCACAAACGGAGCTGCGGTGGCTGCCTCAGCGCCCCCACCGCTGAAGCCGGCCTTCAACTGCTTCCCCCGTCGGCCCGCAAAGTGTGTGTGTGGGGTGGAAGTGGCGCAAACGGGCATACAGCGGCTGGTTCAGCGCCGCTGCTGCTGAGGCCACCCGTCAACTGTTCCCCCCGAAGGCCTGTGAAGGCGGTGGGGGAAACTGTGCAAACGGGCCTGCGGCGTCCGGCCCATCGCCGCCACCACCGGCCTTCAACTGCTCCCCCCGTTGGGCCACTAAGTGGTGGTGGGGAAACGGCGCAAACGTGCCTGCGGTGGCTGGTTGAGCACTGCCGCCGCCCTTCAATTGCTGCCCCCGACGACCTGTGCAGGCGGCAAACAGGACTGCGCCGGCTGGCTCAGCGTCACCGCCGCCCTTCAACTGCTCCCCCCGAAGGTCGTGGAAGGGGGGCACTGAAAACGGGCACGCAGCGGGCGGCTCAGCGCTACCGCTGCCGTCCTTCAACTACTCCCCCGAAGGGCTGTGAAGCTGGGGGGGAGCGGTGAAAATGGGCCTGCAGCAGCCGATGCAGCGCCACCGTCACCGCCCTTCAACTGCTCCTTCAAAGGCTCCACTCACCCTGTCGGCAATAGTCTGTCTTCTGAGGGGACCGGGCGCAGAGGCAGGGCTGCGGTGTCTGTGTTCTGGGGTGGGACTTAGGCGATGCAGCCAATGGATAGGGAAAGCTGGGGAAGGTTTTGAGTGACAGTTCGTGCGGCCAAACACTGTTGGTGCGCATCGAACGTTGGAGGTGACAGCTTTATATATATAAGGGACAGATACAACAGAAAGGTGGGCTTAGGAGGGATATTACAAAGAGGCCAATTCAACACAAGATCCAAACTAAAGAGTAATCAGTTTGTAGGAATGTACACAAGATACTCCCAAATGGTTTTAGACAAGCAAAATGTAAAATCTAGTGTAGGAGGAAGTGAGACAAGCAGATATAATAGGAAGTTAACAAAAGAACAGCTGAAGAGGTATAATGTGTAAGAGACAAGACATACAAGGTATTAGCACCTACCGAAACCCAGGTGATTATTAAACATTGAGGGTGGGGTACATTATCTTGAATGTGTTAATGAATTCGCATTCAGCAATTTAACATTTAGTTCTCCCTTTGTAAGAGAATCAGTCATGACTATGTTCAGTTCAAACTATGACCACTTTTCAGACAGGACAGCATATCTAACAGCCATAGAGGAACCCAGATTTGGATTGTGCTACAGCATGGGATGAAGCATTAACCTGTTCCACCTTTCCCAAGCGATTTTCCAAACAGAACTTATCCCATGCCAGCAGCAGAAGGGCCACCTCTTCCCCTTACCTTGGCTCATACAGCAGGCACAAATCTGGAGGTGTGATTTCTAACCGGGAAACAAAACTAGAGGAAGGGATAACCCTAAGATCCAGCCCCAAATCCTATCCTCCCCAGTGGCTCTCTCTCCCATATTTAAGAAAGCATTAGGAGCTGATCACAAATCATTCCCGTAATAGAAAATTGGACTCTTACAACTAGATTCTAGCTATGATTACTCTGAATTCCCTCTGATTTCAGTGTAATTTATTTCCAAATGTATTTAGGACTGTAGCCATTAACAGGTCAGTTTCATCATCCATCTCAGCCAGATTCCTGTCTATAGTTCTGGCCAAGTCCCAAAATGCTTCAGTTAAACTGAATGAAATGCATTAAGATCACAGAGAACATCATGATCCGACTTCCTATACTTTAATACCTAGCAATTCCTTTGGCAAGAATCTTGGTTACAGCCTTTTGATACTTGGGCATTCCCCTCCTTTGTCTCGCAGCTTTGATTTCAGCTGTACTTTTGGCAATTGGCACAGGCAGCAGGGGAAAGGAGGAAACTGTCAAAGTGGCAAACTGACACAGCCGTATCTCTGGAGCCTGGCAAGATGGAAATGGCTGTAAAATACAGTCAGTAGGATCACAATGATATAAAACAAAATGATATCAGTACACACATAGAAACATAGAGCTGGAAGGGACCTCAAGGGTCATCTAGTCCACCCCCCTGTACAACACAGGAAACTCACAACTACACACACACCCCCAGTGACCCCTGCTCTATGCCCAGAGGAAGGTAAAAAATCTCCAGGATCCCTGGGCTCTTCGTGACCCCAAAGTGGCATTTGGTAATATCTTGGGGCATGTAAGAAAGGGCCAGGAGAGCTGAGCACTGGCTCATCCCTTCCCGCCCGCCCTCTCATGGTCTGTCTAAATTCACAGACTCAGCATTGCTGTCAGATGGTCATCTAGCCCAGGGGTGTCAAACATGTGGCCCGGGGGCCGGTTCAGGCTCCCGGAGAGCTTCTATCAGGCCCGCAGTGGAACTGGCTGTCTTCTGCTTCTTCCAGTTCTGCTGCTGCTGCTGCTGCTGCATCATCATAGGTTTGCAGCTTACAGATACACACCTGAACAGCATACTCAAGATTACAACAGCACAGAAATTTTGATGCAATAATTCAGAGCAAGAGGTGTCAGTTATCAGACACTGTTAAATAAACAAAATATTGCAAGAGTGCTAATGTTTCAAGCATGTTTTTATTTTAAGTAAAAAAAACCCCTTTTTTTGTGTCCTTTATAAAGTTTGTATCTCCGCTACCTGGCATAACATTTATGACACACATGGCCCAGCCCACCAAGGTCTCATTTATGTCAGATCCGGCCCTCATAACAAATGAGTTTGACACCCCGATCTAGCCTTTGTTTAAAAACATCCAAAGAAGGAGACCCCACCACCTCCCGAGGAAGCCTGTTCCACTGTTCAATCTATTGGTTCTGGTCTGACCTTCTGGAACAACAGAAAATAACTCTGCTCCATAATCTGTATGACAGCCCTTCAAGTACTTGAAGATGGTTATCATATCACCTCTCACTCATCTCCTCTCCAGGTTAAATATAATCAGCTTCTTCAACCTTTCCTCATATGACTTGGTCTCCAGACCCCTCACCATCTTTGTTGCCCTCCTCTGGACACGTTCTAGCTTGTCTATATCCTTTTTAAACTGTGGTGCTCCAAACTGAACACAATACTCCAAGTGAAGTTTAACTAGAGCAGAGAAAAGCGAAACCATCACTTTGTGTGATCTGGACACTATACACTATACAGCCCAAAATCACATTTGCCTTTTTAGCTACTGCATCACATTGCTGACCCATGTTCAGTGTATGGTCTACTAAGAACCCTAGATCCTTTTTAAAAATCATCTTTATTAATTTTAAATTAATGTACAATACAGCGTAATACATCTACAAGAATGTCATCTAAATGGAAAAAGTTGAAACCTACAAGGTTAACCACTTCAGATAAGAGGCCTAGATCCTCTTCACATGTACTACTGCCAAGACAAGTCTCCCCCATCCTGTAATTATGCTTTTGATTTTTCCTACCTAAACGTTAACATTGATCTCTGCTGAGATTCATTTTGTTAGTTTTAGCCTAGTTTTCTAGCCTGTCAAGATCATCCTGTATCCTGATTCTGCTGCCCAGTAACTGTTTAAACCTTCTGGGTTTTCTTAGGAGGGACCTCACAAGCACCTCCTTCCAGGCAACTGGAATGGCTCCATCACTCAATAAAGCGTTTACCAAATCAGACACTCACCCAGGCAATTCCCTCGGATTAGCTAAGCCTTTCCCTTATCTGGCCCACCCCATTCCTACACCCATTTCCCCATTTGCATGACATTAACGGAATAGTGGTTCCATTCTCCAAATGGAGTTCCAAAACTCAAGCACATAATATAATATAGAACTATCGAAACCCATCAAGCCATCTCCACCACCGTCATGGCAGCCCAGCCAACCACCAGAAAGTCCTGTCCTCATAGCAACCCAGTGGAATATATTTGTCTGGCTGCACCATTCTGAGCTTGATTGGAGGAAGCTCTTTTACCAGCTGTCAGGAATATGTATGTGTGTGTGTGTGTAACATCGGAGTTAAATTTAGTTACAATAAATTTGAATTGCCTAAACATGCTTTGATAGGATAAAGAAGCCAGTGTGGTGTAGTGGTTAAAGAGTCAGACTAGGATCTGGGAGACCCAGGTTTGAACCACTACTTAGCCCTAGGTCACCCAGCAAGCTTCCATGGCAGTCACAAACTCTCAGCCTAACCTACCACATAGGGTTGTTGTGTTTCAAGTCCATCTAAGTATTATCTCTGCTGGATGGAAGTGGTTCTCCAGGGTCCGTGGCAAAGTCAGGTCTTGCCCATCTCCTCCTCCAAGACAACAAGTAACTTGGAAAACATGGGCCTTGTAATTCTATAAATTTATTATTCTACATGAGGTCACCCAAATGAGAAAACCCAATGGATGTTATCAGACTGATGCTAGTAGTATTTCCTTCTAGCAAGACTCTCTCAGGCCCTTAGAACATTCTTCTTTTAAAGACATACATGTGTATGGAGTGTTGGACTAGATGGGCCATTGGCCTGATCCAACATTGGCTTCTCTTATGTTCTTATCCTGCATTGGGCAGGGGGTTGGACTAGATGGCCTGTGTGGCCCCTTCCAACTCTATGATTTTATTATTCATCTTCATTAAGCAAAGTAGTTTCTAAAGAGCAAACAAACAGGCCCAGGCATCATTCTTCATTGTTTTTCCCCCTTCCACTAATTCTTACCCAGGTACCCCTTGGGTTCTCCACACTCCATAGAGAGCTGGCAGTACATTCCCGGTTGCAGTTTTAGAGCCAGTCTGGAACAGAAGAAAGAAAAAGTGTGTATGAAGTTGCTTCCTATACTATGTCTGACCTCTGATGAACCACACGACTGTCTATTCTCTGACAATACCTCTCTTGTCTTAGGCAGAGGTCTTAACCGGCTCTTCCACCTGATATTCTTTAACAGCAAGGGATTAAACTTGAGAACATACACACATGCAAGCATATGCTCTACCACTGCACTATGGGCCCACAGATAAGGGGGGAAACAACCGTTCTCCTTATTACGCTATTAAAAGTCAACCATCAAAGTATTTCGGGGAAAACATCTCCAGTCCGGAGCAACATTCAGCAAGAAAACATTCAGTCGAAGAGTTATTTGGCATCTTTAAAATCAGAAGAGGGTTTGAATGGAAGACCTGCGCCTGCGTCTAGCAAAGACCTGAAAAGACCTGCGTCAGTAAAAATATCGCCAGCACCAAGCAAGAACCGCCGTGGAAAAAAGCTAAGAAGAAAAGAAGACCCTGCCGAAAATAGAGGGTGCCTGGGTAAGGAATTCACCTCCCCTGTCTATGTGCCCCTAAGTTAGAAAAACTGTACAAACTATGTAAACCACCCCGAGTCTACGGAAAGGGGCGGTATAGAAATCCAATGTGTAATGAAGCTGTTTCAAATGTCTTTCTGGATTGGCTGATTCAGTTTTCATTCTTCTCCTCCATTTCTTCATGATTTCGACATCTGTTGTGATTTTAAAAGGATCTGAGCGTTGTAACCGGTTTTAGCGCTGCAATTTAACCAGCTTAAATTTGCGCTACTGTAATTATGTGTTAGCCACTGTGTTAATTCTTTACATTGAAAAGCAAATTAAGAATATGTTAATAAATGAGTGACACTTTTTCCAAGACATGGGATGGCTCCCCATGACTGTTTAAAGGCATTTACTGAATGAATAAGGGAGGTGGTCTGGTTGTCTGGCACATTTCTGAACTTCAGGGTCCCGATTCTCATCCAGATTTTCTCAGTGTAGCACTCTGGAAGCATGGCACATTTCTCTACACATTCTAATGAAGAACCACCAGGCCCAGGAAAATTAATATTGCAACTGAATTAGGAAGATCTAGGTTTAAATCAGTTTAACATGCAACTTATCACTAAAACCAAGCTCTCTGCTGTAGGACCGGTCAGTAGCAAAAATAATGCGGATTTTAAAAACACAATCCTGGGGGAATCCAAGCTACTACAGGCCATTTATCCTAACATCTGTTCTGGGTAAATTGGTGGAAACAGTTATTCAAGACAGAACTATTAAGCATATAAAGAGGAACACGCCCTAGTGAGAAGAATCAACAGAGCTTTTGTGAGGGGAAGTCCTGCCTCACCAGCGTTTTGAAGTTCTTTGACACTGCTAACAAGTAGGGAGATAACAGTCTCCTGGTATAAATCACACATTTGGATTTTCAAAAAGCTTTTGATAAAGCCCTTCACCATGGGCTCTTGTGTAAACGCAGCAGAAACAGGATATGAAAGTAAGTCATCTTGTGAGTTAGTAACCAGTTACATGACAGCAGCAGAGGGTAGGAGTAAAGTAAGCTAAGCAGTGGAGGCTCTGTATTATGACCACTAACATTAATTTTTTCCCATAAATTATCTGGAATCAGGGGTGAGCAGTGAAGTGACCCAATTATTCAGGGTTTTGAAAACCAAACTGAATTGTAAAGAGCTGCAAAATGTTCTCTCTGGATTCAACAAGGCAACAAAGTGGCGAAGGAGGTTCAATGTAAGTGTACAGTGATGCACCATGGAGTGAGAAGTTCTAACATTCAACAGACACGGGTGGGTTCTGAACTTGTGGTGACTGACCAGGAAGGAGATATTGGTGGTCACAGTGGACAGGCCAAATGAAAACACAGGCTCTATGTGTGGTAGTGGTGAAAAGCACAAATTCTATATTAGGTATTATTGGGAAGGGAACTGAAATTGAATATATAATAGATCCAGGTGGTCAGCTGTGTTGGCCTGAAGCAGTAAAACAAATTTAGAGTCAAGTGGCACCTTTAAGACCGACAAAGGTTTATTCAAGGTATGGGCTTTTGAGTGTGCATGCCCACCTGACTCTAACGTACAAGAAAAGGGGACTGACAGAAGGCGCCAAACTCAATTTTGTTGCTACCAGGGAAAGGGCTAGCACACTTCACCCGCAAACCCGTCAGTCAGCCTCTGTGCTGTTCTTCTACCTCTTACCTTTGCCAGCATAATTCTCGTCTTGGCTACATCCAGAGGGGTGGTGACTGCAGCTGCAAATCCACCTGAGCGTATAAAAATGCCAAACACAAGCGAGACTTTGTTTGTTAAATATGCATGCTGCATGGCCCCGTGGTTCCCACAGCTTCTGCCAAAACCACTTCATTATTGATGCCCAGAGCTTGTTTCTCACTTCAGAATTTGGCCAGATTTGTCTGAAAGCCACAGCCTTGTTCTGCTGGGTTGCAGTCATCGGGGAGAGAGGAAAACTGGCACTGGACAGCTCACCCGCTGTCCAAACTCCTTTCCGTGCCCCGCCCCCCCATATCACTTCATACAAACAGTTCTCACCTTCTCCCCCACTTCTGGATTCTCATTCCCACTGCCCAAACTCTCCACCCCAGCTTAGACTCTACATCTTTGACATAAGATTGCATCCTGGGAGCAGCTAGAAGAATTCAATAACCCCAGATCCCCTCCCTACTCAACTAAGCTGACGAAGTTCGCTTCCTCAAGCCCCTCCTCGGCTCGCAAAAACACAGAAGCAAAAAACCAACGTGCTTCAGCTACTGGGGAGTAGATATGGGAGAGTAGTGAACTGCAAAAGGTATTTTGGCAAAAGAGGGAGATGTGGCAGCCTTCCACCCACGGGGGGGGGGGAGGGTCTGAAGGCAGCTCTTGCGGTGTTTCGAAAGAGCTCGCTCCAAACAGATGGGACAGTACACATTTGGACGTGTTCAGGCTAAAGGCATGGTTCTGGAACAATGCAGTGATTCCTCCCCCCTCCTGGCAGGGTGGGAGATATCTGAAGGAGGCACAACATTCCAGGGAGGTAGAATATCCTGCACCAGGAGGAGCCAAAGGCACTTTCCTCTCAGCGGCGGAGGACCGTGACCACCCAAACTACTATGCCAGTCATGGGAACGGCACAGAGACCAGGCCTTTCTGGCCACAGCAGTTCATCTCCCTTCTCCTGCCTCTTCTGCTGCTTTGGAGGAAGCATCTGTGAGCTGCTATAGCTCACTGCCAAGGTAATGTGGGATTCGAGTCCCCAACGCACACAGCAGCAAGCATGAAGAGAATTCCGCAGGCTTTCTGTCAAGCTGAAGACAGAACTGCTGGGGATGTTGGGGGGGGAATAGTGTGCCTAGGAGGAGGCCTCTGTTTGATACCAGCGGAGTAACAATAGACTAGAGCCTGACATTCCCTAAATGAATCCCCCAAATAAGCCTATTGTTCTTTGCAACTGATACCCGACAACATACTGCCACTGGATTATTTAAAATACTCTGCCGCCCTGCTTTTCTTGCAATACGAACAAGGTGACTGACAGAATATAAACACATCAATAACAGCCACAGCCAGGGTTGCCAGCTCTGAGTTGGGAAATTCCCAGAGATTTGAGGGTGGGGTTTGGGGGAGGGGAGGGAGCTCAGCAGGATATCATGCCAAAGGGCCCACTCTCCAAAGCAGCCATTTTCTCCAGGAGGACTGATCTCTGCAATATGGAAAGTTGTAATTCCAAGAACTACTCTTGGCAACTCTTGGCGCAGCTTCCTATTGGTTCTATTTATGCCACCTTTCCAAGGATGGTTCTCTCCTGCCTCCTTTACCCTCACAGCAATCCTGCGAGTTAATCAGGGAGCTTCCTGGCTGCACAGGTAAGCGCACCCCTTACCCACCATGCCTCAGAGGATACTGCAATCACACTCTTTGTGCTGATCTTGTTTCTACTACTGTTGTAAGCTGCTTTGAAGGCCATTGTTGGGTGGGCCATGCGAGAGAGGTGCACCTCATTCAGACTTTTAAAAATTAAATCTGGAACCATTAGTACATATACATATATGTTTATACCCCAGCTTCCTACCCTCAGAAGCTGGGGAATAAATCAATTTGCACATAATAAAAACAAATCTTAAGAACCACTAAAACCAACAAAATCATCAAAACAATTAAAAGCAGAACTAAAATTCAACAAAAATATAAAAGCAACCATTAAAACACTGGGCAAGAAGAAAGAGTAACAGAGGGGACACCAAACAAAACAGCAAGGTCTTCATCGCTGGACAAGGACAACAGAAGGAGATAGAGGGGTCTCCCCGGGGAGAGAGTTTTTGATGCCACAACTGAGAGGACCCTCTTGCTGGTTTCCACCCACCTAATCTCAGGGCCTCAGAAGATGTGGGCAGGCAGGTTAATACAGTGCATCACTTGCCCCAGCCTGAGAGTTCCTATCTATACCTTGTGGCTAACAGCCACTGATGGACTTTTGCTCCAGGGCCTCAGGAAGACAGTTCTCTCTCAACCCCAACTATGCAATAGCCTCTTAGGTGGCCAAGGATTGAACCTGAGACCATTAGTGAATACAGCAGGTATTCTGCCAGAAGTCTGTCACTGAGCTGAAAGTCTTTCCCAGGGAACACCCATCTCATATATGTTCCTGGCAGCTAACCACCAGTTAAGACACAGGTTGCAATAATTCACATCAGCTGAAACTTCTGAAAGGTTTTCAAGGGCTGCAACATGTAATTAGCGAGTTGGGCTGATGATCGACCTGGATGCAAAGTTTTTGTAGGTAAGGGGGTTACACAAGTCACACCCTGGAACTATTACATCAAGACTAGACCAAACTCTCGCTAGGTTTTTTATAAGCCCAAATGGATACTGAATAACCATGCTGGCTTTGAGGAACGGCATGTATGTTGAGAGAGATGGGGCGTTATACCCATTTCACCCACAGCAATCCTATCACCTCTTTCAAGTTAAAGAATGCTGAATTGTATGCCAGAGTGCTTAGGGCCAGGGACTGAATTTGCTGCTCTTCTACAGCTATTAAACACTGTGCTGAATACGGGATAGAAGGGAAAAGCAATGAGAGGTTAAAAAGAAAGTTCCTTTGTACAGAGTATGTAGCGAATCCAGAGCCAAGACCAGGGGTACGTGTTCCAAAAAGTTCAGCCCAACTCATTGTCTTGGGAAGTATCTATAAATAGTTGACTTTTCCTCCCAGTTTTATGGAATATAGAAAGCTTGTTCTTTTCCAAAGTGTAGGCGAGGGAGAGATATTTAAATCTGGAAGTGATAGAAAATCAGTCCCCCCCCCCCAAATGGCTCTGAACAAGCCTCGAAAGGTCCCTTGATGGCCTTAGTTTTGCAGAGCTTAACCCTGTACTTAGATAGGTAAAACGAGATACACAAAATAATGAAACGTTGCTAATAGAGCAACATGTATGATGTGGCTCATTGCTCTTAAATCAAGGTGTCCTTGATGCCATGGATTCTCCAGATACTGAGTAGCTGAGGCCCGTGAAAGGACAGGTTGTCCATGGGCTTTAGATTCTACTCTGGAAATGGAAAAAAAAATTCTTGACCAATAAGAAATAGGAAAATACAAACATGCTAACTTAACTAGCCCACCTGGGGATTCACTAATATTCTCAACAAACCAGAGTCAAGAAAGACTTCAGAGGAAGTCACTGGTAATGAGACTGTTTTGACAACTCCAGCTTTGGCCCAAGGCAATGGCAACATCAGTGCCTCCCGGGGTAAGGATGTACTGGCTTTATTTCTGTGTGGAAACCATCAAGCGGTGCTGCAAACACTTAACTCATAGGATGGATGAATGCCCGTCTTGAGAGACCAGACTACACTACCTCAGCTCCCTTGGCACAGCTGAGGTGAATCTATGTTTATGAAACCCACGTACTAAGCAAAGGCAGACAAGGAACAAGAACCGTGTAAATTTTGTAGTTGAGGCAGAATGGATGAAGATGTCTGAAGTTTCATAGGTGTGCTTCTGGGGGGAAAAACCTCCTTACATGACAGGAATGCAGCAAGTGAAGAACATAAGAGAAGTCATGTTGGATCAGGCCAATGGCCCATCCAGTCCAACACTCTGTGTCGCACAGTGGCCAAAAATACCAGGTGCCATCAGGAAGTCCACTGGCAGGGCCAGAAAGGGAAGTTATGAGAAACTTGAGGCAGACTAACAGTGTAATCCTACACTTCTCACATCAACTGGAACACTACAGGACTTCAACTAACTCTCTGACACCTGTGTATCTTTAAGAACTGCAAGGGGACAAAAGTCTTGACTAGTACAATCAGGTCAAATGGCTTCTTCCTCCCATGACACAAGCGGCTCTCAGGAGAGGGAGAAGATTCTTCCTCATTGCTGCTGCAGGCCCCTCCTGTGTTGCATTTTGCTTAGCAACCCTCCGGAAGGAGTCTCAGGACTAACGGCAGGAAAGAGAGGAGGGGAAAGATCTGCTCCATCAATGCCTTCTGCAAGTTTTTCTGCTTAACCCAAGACAAACGATGGATGAAAAGACCGGAGACATTCAAACAATGGGCACAGAAGTTCTGCGGGTGACTGCACTGCATCCGTGGAAGAGCTACTCAGCCGTCTCCACTTTTAATGCAGGGGACTGGAATGAAAAAGGCCCAAACAAAGAATAATTTCTCCACCAAATTTCCTTAGGAAAACACCTGACTGCTGCTGAATAGATAGTAGGTAAATCCCACTGAAAGCGTGAGGTGGGCAGATGGGAGCGAAAGAGAGCGAGTGGAGTCTGCTTTTCAGGACCCCCAGGGAAATAAAAACCGCATAGTTTTCATGCCACCCAAGACCATCACATACAAAGTACATTTTCATAGGTAATACAGAGATCGATGGGCTGTATCCAGGCCCGTAGCTACGGTGGGGCATTCTGGGGCTCTGCCCCCTCAAATGTGAGGCATGCCCCACAACAGCTGTTGCCCCTATCCTCCCTCCCTCCCCTCCTGTGACATTAAAAGGGCCCTCCAGCTGATTGGTGGGAGCATGTGACCTGCTGATCAGCTGGAAGACCCTTTAAATCTTGCAGCCGCCCCTTTCCCTCCCCTACTCCAAGATTTAAAGGGCCCTCCAGGTGATCAGTGGGCCCTTGAAATCTTGCAGGAGGTGAGAGAGAGGGGCAGCTGCTGGCTGCATGCCTTCCCTGAACTCCAAGCAGCAAATTCACCACTTGGAGCTCAGGCGCAGGCAGCCCCCGCTTAAAAAAATATATTAAAGGGTTCCCTTTAAATGCTATTTTTCTAGCAGGGGCTGCAAAATCACCACTTGGAGTTCAGGGAAGGTGTGCAGCTAGCATCCAGCCCCTCCCTCACCTCCTGCAAGGGAGAGGGGCGGCTGCACTCCTTCCCTGAATTGCAAGTGGTGATTTTGCCACTTGGCGTTCAGGCGTGGGCAGCCCCCGCTTGAAAAAAAATTAAAGGGTTCCCTATAAACAGTGTTTTTCAAGTGGCAGCTGCCCGCACCTGAAAGCCAAGTGGCGAAATCACCGCTTGGAGTTCAGGGAAGGTGTGAGGGAATTAGATAAGCATATGGAGCAGAGATCCATCAGTGGCTATTAGCCACAAGGTATCGATAGGGGCTCTGGGGCAAGTGATGCTCTGTCTTCTTGGTGCTTGGGGGGGGTCAACAGTGGGAGGGTGAGTATCACTGGTTCCCCTTCTTGTTAGCTATCTAGATTGAAAACATCTACATACAATCTCTTCATGCTGGAATCATACCGCTGTCCTTTCTATGCCAACAATAATAATGTTCCCTAGAAGTGATATTGATCATCTCCACTTACTAAGAAAATTAGGTGGAAGATGTCTCCAAAAAGTTAAGCAAGCAGTTGAAGAAGAAAAACGAGCACTGAATGACTACACCAAGAAAAGCAAAGAGAACCTCCTAGTTGAAGTATAGAAGGCAGGCTTATTTAAGATTACAGAAATCAAAGATCACAAAAAGATTGCAATCAAAACTAACTTGCGCAATTGGAAACAAAAGCACTTGCATGGGCAATATCTATAAGACACAGAGAATAAACTTGATAATGAAAACACCTGGAAGTGGTTCCAAAATGGGCATGTGAAGAAATGGAAGGACCCATTCTAGCTGCACTGGAAATTAATAGTGTGAAAGCCAAGATTCAGAAGATGAGTGATAACAGCAAATGTCGACTTTGCAAGACAAAGGATGAAAAAGTAAAACTGCTCAAACTGACTATAGAGAACTTCACGAAAGAGCTGCAGCTGTGTTGCATCAGGATCTTTGCAAGAAGTATGGCTTACCATCAGCCAGAAATGCACGGGAGCATAAACAAGACAAAAATCACAGAGAATGATGAAACAAAGATTGTTTGGAACTTTGACTGCAAAACAGATAAACACCTGGAGCATAACACCTCTGATATCACAACTGTAGAAAAAAAATTAGAAATAGGGTTTGGCTCATTGCCACTGCAATCCCAGGAGACAACAGAATAGAAAAGAAAGAAAGGAGAAGATCACAAAATTCTAAGACCTAAGAACAGAGTTACAGCACCTCTGGGAAAAGGTTACCATCGTCCCAGTTACCATCAGAGCCTTTAGAGCAGTGCCTAGAAGTCTCAAGAAACACCTGGACATTCTGGGCATTCAGCTCCAGAAGACAGTGTTGCTTGGAACAGCAAGAACCCCGCAAAAGATACCCCTGCAATTCCCAAGAACTTGGGTAGATCTCGAATTATAGAACACCATCTACCGGTCAAACATCTGATTGCGACATCATCATCATCTGATACTCAGTTCCTGATATATCTAATTCCAACCAATAGGAAGAAAATGCTACCTGTCCCATTGACCCATGTCAAGGCAGAACTATGCTTTAAAGCTTAAAAGGTGCTTTCCTTTTCAACCTGCCCATCTCCTTGTCTGTGCACTGCTAAAAGAATGGCTACCTGCTCCCCACAGCCTGATTTGCACCATTGAAAGAAGATGTACATCACCCTGTGAAATCCCTGGCACTAGAGTAATTGGGATTTAAGAATCTCCTCATTTGTACTACCTGGTAGGTAACATCTAATGTTTGTGTGATCCATAAGAACAGCTTTATAATGTCCTTAAGAGATCTGATGAGTCTATAAAAGGATGAGTCCAGTCAAGAGGCAGAAACCTAGAGACTGGGCATTTCATCTGCAATCATTTATCCAATTTGGGTCTAGAAGGACTGTTTTGAGCATCTGTAAAGAGTCAGTTCTAAGAGCAGATTTCATCATTGTCTTTATACCTTGTATGGGAAAGGAGACTCTCAAATGCAGCATTGTAAACCTATCAGGGCTAATTAGATCAGAAAGGAAACCAAAGCAACCATCCAGGTTTATTGCAGAAAAAGCCATCACTAACATTTCATTGCTCACAATCTTCATTCCCAATAGATCTCTGCCTCTTCAGCCCACCTTTGATTAACAAAGGCATATAGCTTTATAGGTATGATGGACTGCGAAAGACAACAGCTTTCAACAAGGTAATTTCAAAGTCCTGCTGCAAATCTTGTGTGCTATAAGAAACGCAAGGATTGATTATATCCATAATCCATCCAGTAAAATAACCTTGGGCCAAACAGATAGAACAACCCTCAGTCATGTACACTTGTAATGTATCCTGACCTCCTTCGGGAAGTCAACAAAGGAACTGACTCACTGGATCAGGCCAGCACGTTTTCACGGCCTTCAGCGCACACAGGCTTACTCAGCTGCCCCAATGGAATTCAAATCAAACCAAAGTGCATCTATTCCAGCATTTTGTTGCCTGTGGGAGCCAGCCACGTGCCACGTGCAATGCATGAAGGGGATAGCCTTGACCAGTTTTTCCCCAGCATCTGGGAGTTGGAGGCATCAGGCCTCTGCAAGTGGGATTTCCAATTATAGCTATGGAGACTGATTACAATGACTACTTCTCTGGCTGCAATGCCAATCGGCAACCTTTGACTAAGTGAGGGAAGGGTGTAGAGAAGACAACAGATAGGAACCTGAGGGAAGGAAAGACAACTCAGGGGCCGTGGCTGAGTGGCGGACCATCTGCTCGACATGCAGAAGGTCCCTAGTTCAATCCCTGGCATCTCTGGTTCAAAGGATCAGGTGGAAGGTGATGTGAAAGACCTTCATCTGAGACCCTGGAGAGCTACTGCCAGTCTGAGTAGACAATCCTGACTGGATGGACCAAGGATCTGGTTCAGTAAAAGGCAGAACCATTTAATGGGCATGTGGAGGCAGAATTTCACATCTCAGTATGAGCCACCAGTCAACTGTTTGGCTACAAGCTTCTATCTAGTTTTTATCTGAAAGGTGGCATCTCTGGTTCTTTGTTGTTTGTGTACCTATTAGACAGCAACACATCAGTGAACAGCTGAAGTGCCATAGAAAGTTTACTTCAGTGATTGCAATTTTACAGGCAGGAAAAAGAGGAAAGCAAGAGAGACAGAGATGGCGCTGGTCATTTAACTAAGCACTAACGTTTGTTTACCCTTTGCCAAGTACGCAATATTATGATTAAAAAGAAACGAGACAGTAATTTTTCTTGGTTAATGAGGGAGCTCCAAACAGGAGGGTGCATTTGTCTTGTTTAATGTTTTTTCTCTCCTCTGACCTCTAAGAGGCTTTAAGTAAATTTTGTGGTAAAGCAAAGAACATGAGCGGTTAGGGAGTCTCGGATGGTTATAGTGTCTGAGTACACTCTTTGTGGTATTGGCAACACCGCTGTGATTAAGGATTGGATAGCTGTTTGGGATTATACACTTTTATTTTCATTCCAGGAGACCAGCAAACATGCTGATGAATGTAAGTAATACATATAAATTTACAATGTGGTATCAGAATTTGGACTACCTACCCTAGCTTAATTTCTGAGACACCTTAAGTTTCAGACATCAATTAAAACCTTTCTTGTTTAATTCAGACTTTTGGCAATGTTTGAATTGATATTCTCTAAGCACAGGTGGCTCTTATTTTATTTGTGGAATTATTAATTGTTTAATTGATTACTTTTCATCATGTTGGAGATCTCTCTCAGCTAGAAAAAAATGCCCATAAGCATGTTTGTTTTGATTTTGGCACACATGCCCATTTTCCCTTATGATCTATTCGCAATGCTATATATGAGTAAGTTGACAAAAACCTGGCTGAGGAAAGGTTCAAGCTGACACACAAAATGGATCTTACACAATTCCACAGCCCATTCCCCGAGAAGGATGTACACTAATTCCTGCCATAGGACAAGGGCAAGTTACCACATGGAATATTTTCATGTTATTTATTTATTTACACTATTTATATCCTATCTTTCTCCCAAATGGGGACTCAGAGCAGTTTATATCATTCTCCTCTCCTCTATCTTACCCTCGCAACAACCCTGTGAGGTAGGTAAGGCTGAGAGTCTCTGACTGGCCCAAGGTCACCCAGCAAGCTTCCATGGCACAAGTGGGGACTCGAACCTGGGTTCCCCAGATCCTAGTGTGACATTTTAAACTACACAACGGTGGCTGGAAGCCACTATGTGTGCTTGTGTACTGAGTCTGACTCTACAAGGAGCCCCACCCCCTTTCCAGGGAGGTTCCCACTCCTGTAGCACCAGTATCCACAGAGAAGCACCGTTATTGGCCTATGGCACACCTCTTAGGCACAAATCAATCAATCAATTATCATATGACAGTGTGTGTAGTATAGCCAGGAGATCCTAAGATTGTACCACAGCCAGAAGTTCTATCTCTTTTAGTGTTATGCACCACTAGGTGGCGAGCTAGACTTGTTTTTAAGCAAGAGACGTTTCAGGGTTGGTTCGCCATTGCCTGCCTCTGTGTCACGCCCCTGGTATTCCTTGGAGGTCTCCCATCCAAATACTAGCCAAGGCTGACCCTGCTTAGCTTCTGAGATCTGATGAGATCGGGCTAGCCTGGGCTATCCAAGTCAGGGCTCTTAGACACTCAGTCCCAGGAAAGTGTTCATAGGATTGCTCCGCAAGCTCTCCTGAGACTTCAACAGGATTCTGAGCAGATCTTCTTAGGATGGACCTATTAAACTAGATCACTTAACATATGCCCAAATTATGCATGACAGGGGAGCCACTTATTCACCTGTCTGCTTTTAGCGTCAAAATAAATGTGCAGTGAGAAGGGCTGAATCTTCCTTTCCCCTTGCTTGTCACTTCACAGACTTTTTCTCCCAAGCCTTGCTTGATTTCAGTTTTGGAGCTGAGCTGGGAAGAAAAGCACTTGAAGGACAGGAAAGTAAGGCACGGGAAGGAGTCCACTGCGATCAGCTCCACGCCTCTTGGATGCAAAAAAGAAAAGAAGAAACGAAAAAGAAAACTCTCCACCACCACCCCTTCCTTGATACGTAAACAAGGCAGAAACATGCAGCACGAATCAGTGGATGTGATTTCCCCTGACTAGTTTGAACCACTGAACATGTAAAACCTTTCAGGCACTCTACTGGGAACTGAAATGGCAGGTATTCTGGATTAAACAAACTCAGAACACAGGTGTGCTTTTGCAGCTATGGCACACACACACATTGCCATAGGTACCGGGAGACAAAAATCTGCAGCAACATTTGCATTATCTACGTTCGACGTGGCATTTGGCCTCAGAATTTGTTTTCCTCTTCTCGTAGGCTCTGCTGTACAAACACCTCTATCTTCCTCTCTTCTGGGGTCTCAAGGGAATTGTCCACACTCCATTTGGCAGTTAAGCCAAATTTAATCTTGTGATCTTAACACTTTAGAAGTCAGCTTTCTGTACTCGGAGTGCTTATTGGGAGGGCGAAAAAAGCTAGAAAGCAACAAAAAGGTTTTCAGAAACATTAAAGGCTATCGCTGATATTAACTAACAGACAATGTTAATAGGTGTGCATCTATAGGCCATGATGCGATGCAGTACTGAAGCAGAGACACCCCCTTCTTTAAAGGCCTACGTATTTGGCGTATATGCATAGCTGTTGATGAAGAACAGTTCCCCCTTCACTTTAAGAGAGGGCGTAGCTCAGCATGTACACAACTTTATGTGCAGCCCTTTCCAGAAGATTACTAGGAAGCTCCTGCTAGGAGAGGCCCATCAAAGGAGGCTTGCGGCCAGAAGCTGTGTATAAGAAGAACTAAGGGTACACCCAAGGTGGGGGGGAGGGCGAGGAGATCGATGAAAACCAGCCAGAACCTAAATACAGCTAGCCAAGTACGCTTTATGAAATTTGAAAGGACTTACTTTTGCACCTTTTAAAATCAAGCACCACTGCATGTTTATAGCCAGTCCTGAAAGATGGGAGCAGGTTTCACCTTTACTGAGCAGTTAGGCAGAGTGTTGCCCTGCGTGCCTTCTGTCATTTTGGCACAAGTAACACTTAAAAAAAAAAACTGAAAATTTGCATAAGGGCCTTAAAGGAGCCAGAGGGTTGTCGTGGTTAGGATCAGGGAGAGCCAGGTTCAAATCCCCACTCTGCCATGGAAGCTTGTTAGGTGACTTTGGGCTGGTCTCAGCCTAACCTACTTCACAGGGTGATGGTTAGGAGAGTAAGAGGGAGGTAGGGGAGAATGAGGTAAGCCACTTTCTCCCATTGGGGAGAAAGGTGGCCCAACGAAGCTTCCGGAAACACAGGAATCTGATGTTATCAGGTAACTGTAGGCTTCCCTGCCCCCAGGTGGGGGCAAGGGATCTCCTGCTTTTGTAGACTCAGGCCCACCACCCACCCTCCAAAAGACATCCCTCGACGAGGTTGTCGATGCAATGACATCACTTCCAGAAGTTTCTAAAGTGACATCCCTGCCCACCCCTGGAATGCCCCCTAAACCCCCCCACTGGCAGCAGGTAAGGACCTGGCAACCATAGCTTAACCGAATGCCAAGCAGACATGATACATACATTAAATGTACTGCATGTTAAAGGAGATTTAAAAAATAGAAAGAAAAAAAGCTACAGCAAGTGACTTCATACACTGCTGTTACGTAGCATCTAGTTATTCAACCAACTATTGAGGGGAGGTGTATATGAACACTTCATCTGGATATATTTGCATTTTAAAAACCTCATTCAATCTTTTAAGGGCATCAAGGTATAGTCAGTCAATCTTTGTTATGGCTCATAAGCCATACCGTACAAGGTACAGTGCTTAAAGTGTTGGAGTAAGATCTAGGAGACCTGGGTTCAAATATCCACTCTGCCACAAAGTTCAACTTTAAGCCTGCCATTTTATCTTACCCTCACCTATCTCATAGGGCTGTTGAGACGATAGTGGGAAAGAAAGAACTATGGATGCCACCCAGAGCTCCTCGAAGGAGTGTAGGATGAAAATGCACTAGACAGGAGAAATCTTGAAGACATGACCCAAATTTGTGTTAGGAAATTCAACCACCATGATTCCCTCAGAACACTCTTGTGGAAATAGCGTATTTCTCAAAAGTCCCAGCAGAACTCAGAGCAGTGATCTTCATAGAAAAGGCATGAAAAGGTTTAAGATTAAGTCCACATCACAGGCAGAAACTCTCACACAAAGAAACCACCAAATGAAGCCGTTTCTTAGAGACTCATAAACGGTGGGTGGGGAGGTAACAGTAGAAAGGACTCCCAAATCCCTTGAAGTGAAATGAAAGGACTGAAAGGGGCATCAGTCGGAAGGAGCTAAGAGTCATCATAAAAAGAAGATGATGACCACAGCTGCCTCATAGGTGGTATCAAATGAAACAGGTGTGCCAAGGGAAGCCTAAGAAACTCAGAAGGCGGGAGCACATGGGAAACAAAGACTGGAAGCCATAAAAAGAGGCCAGGGCTTCATGGGTTTTAGCGAACACAACAGCTCCAGGCAGCAAGAATTCAAGGATGGCAATGGAGGGGACACACAGGCAGCTGGATACAGGACACCAACAAAAGAACCCTAAAACATGTCTATGTGGGAAAAAGACTCACTGATTTCAACACAACACACTTCCAGGAAACACAGTGTTATTTAAAGGAAACACAGTGTTACGGCCCAGGCATCTAGAGGCAACAACCATGAGGATTTGGAGTAGTACAACGGCCAGAAACAAGGACAAATGCCCAAATTGTGTGTGTGTGTGTGTGTGTGTGTGTGTGTTAAGTGCCATCAAGCCACTTCTGACTTACGGCAATCCAATGTCTTCCAAAATGTCCTGTCGTTAACGGCCTTGCTCAGATCTCGCAAGCTGAGGGATATGAGTCCATCCATCTCCTGTTGGGTCTTCCTCTTGTCCCGCTGCCTTCAACTTTTCCTGGCATTACTGTCTTTTCCAGTGAGTCTCGTTTTCTCAGGTAGGCACGCATTACTTAACGTGGTGTTCAGTTGTCAAGTAGCTATTAGTAGGTGCACCAACCTCAAGGTGGAGCCTCAAGCTCTCCCAGAATTACAGCTGTTACCCAGAGTAGAGTACCCAGTTCCCCCGGAGAAAATGGCAGCTTCAGAGGGTGGACTTTATGGCATCGTACCCCTGCTGATCTCCCCCCCCCTCCCCAGGCTCTGCCCTCAGATTCCCAGGAATTTCCCAACGCAGGGTTGGCAACCTGATCTATTAAGTGTCTTACACAATCCCCCCCCCACTTGCATGGTTGCACCATGTACTCCATAAATCCTGCCATTGTAAAATGTCAGCTAATATTAAAACAGGTCAAAATTCACTCTGGAGTAATCCAAATCTGCTATTATTACTATAGTCACAATTTCACCATTAACCGCTTAGGAAGCTTACACCCTACGTTCACTTCCTTCTGGAAAACAGATTTTGCCACTCCATCTTCAGGCGCCGCTAACCTATTTCTATCAGACCATTAAGTCTCTCTCTCTCCCCCCCCCTTCCCTGCTCCTTGTCAGACGTGTGGGATGAGCCACTTGTGACATCTTAAAGGAAATTATTTTAAAGCAGGCTGTTATAATAAGGCAAGGTGGCTCTTTAAGAATTCAATTAACTTCCAGCTTGTTTTGCCATAAATCGTCCAAGAGCACGTCCTGCCACTCTTCATTCCAGGGATAGTGTCCAGAGACTGCCCAGATGTTTCAGCCTCCGGTTCTCCTCCGTGGAAAGTTTCCGCCTGGAGGCTGCTGCATTTAGACATTCTGTTCTCCTGACTCTACTTAATCTAGAGCGCTTGTCAGAGCTGTCACATGAACAGTGAATCATGGGCCCTCTCTGAAAGCCCTCAAGAGTCGCTCAGGGCAGACAGCTGCACAGACCTGCACCCAAACGTGGTCTCTCCCTACCGAGGGTTTTTACAACCCAGCCTTCGGATAATCCCTGAGCCTGACTGACAGGACCTGTTTGTTCAATAACAGAAATTTGTCAAAAACAAATTGGCTGTCTTTCAAACGGACACCCTTGCCTAGCCTGCCTGCCTCACCCCTTCTGTTTCCCCTTCCACACGACGACCGCGACAGCCATTTTCTCCCTTCTAAACAAACTGGAATTATGAAGGAATGTTGCTGCACGGCTAGCCTTAACAGATTTGCACATTTTCCCCTCCTCCCCTCCTTTCTTCTTTAGCATTTCCCAGGATAACATATAATCCTTTGCACCTGCAAAAGCTCCACAGACTGCTGACTGCCAAGAATCGACCACGTGTCCTTGCTTCCATGACCAGAGATCCTGTGTTTAAAGAGATAGGAGGGAGGCTGGTTATTACAAAGTTAGAGACTGTCCTGTTTCTCTAATGCTAGCTAGCTAGAGAGGATGCGAAGAGATGGTAGGGTTTTTTTTGTGGCATTTTCAATATGTGGGAAGTCTTACCCCCCCCCCCCCATAATAGATGGATTGGGAAAGATAACAGGAACTGAAAGAGATCAGGGTAGGCATGTTTGCAGAGGGTTAAACTACATATTCATTTCAGCCTGGAGCAATGCAGTTTTTCAAATATAGTGTGGATCTCTCTCTCTCTCTCTTGGGAAGATAATACAATGCAAAGAAAAAGAAAAGAACATTGGAAAATTATCACCAGAAACTTCCACTCCAAATGTACGTGCCAAACAAAGCTATTTCCGAAAGGCAGTCTCCAGTTTACTTCATGCACAGGAACCTTGCCCTGAAGTGAGGAGACCAGTGGGGACGACACGTTACAGGCACCACCCTCCCCATGGGTCCATCTCAGATATAAGGCAGATCCAGTGCTGCTGCTGCTGCTCCTCACGGTTTTCTGACCCGGGATGTAACATATCCACAAGGTAAAGTAGTGGCCCTTCAGAAGTGGCCCATCAAAGCAGCCCCAAAGGTGTCTAAGTCTTGCCTTATTATTAATAAATAGCGCAATAACAAGTGCTTCATGAAGAGTGATTTTGGGTTGGAACCTAGCTAAATCCCATGCATGGAAGCACAACTTCCCTGTTTCCCATTCCCACTGCAGCCCAAAATGCCTTATCCCCCCCCCCCCACACACACAATGCTATTCCTCTGGGATGGGAGACACCAAGGAGCAAGCATGAAGGGAAGTTGGAATGCTACCATGATGGGGTGGAGGGTGATCAGCAAACAAGGAGCTTTCCCATAGGATTCAAACCCATGATTGCCTTCCATTGAACTGGATCCTGAGACTCTTCTACGAAGTCGTCCTTCAACAGAGAAGGACTTCCTTCTATGTAGAATGCCATCTTCCTAATAGGCAGAGGTTTCCTCTGAAAAAGAAAATCTCTCTTTGTTGAAGGAAGCCTCTCTCTTTTGGAGGAAAACTTTGCAGAAGGGTGTCATGGGATCCCAACCCTCAGTCTCAATGACTCCCATTGTGATGTAGATCATTAACATTTGTATGCTACTGATGCTGAACTATTGAGAGCCAACGTGGTCCAGTGGTTAAGAGCTGTGGACTCTCATCTGGAGAAACAGGTTTGAGTCCCCAATCCTCCATGTGAAACGTGCTGGGTGACCTTGGGCCAGTCACAGTTTTCTCAGAACTCTTTCAGCCCCACCTTCCTCACAAGGTGCCTGTTGTGGGCAGAGGAAGGGAAAGGTGACTGCAAGCCACTTTGAGACTTCTCAAGCAAGAGAAAAGCGGGGTATAAAACACTTCTCCTCCTTCTATTGCCAAGGGATGGTAACTTACCCAGAGCCATCCAGTGAGCTTGTGGATCAGCAGATATTTGAACCTTAATATCCAAAGCCCACTGCTCCACTAGACAGCACAGCTTCACTATGACACGACATTCCTACCCCGACAAAAGGTGCAAGTTATCTACTTGCAAAAGGGTTAACCAAGAATGACAGACAACTATTTTTCATGTGCGCACATGCTGCAGAACTCAAAGCAGTTTGGAAGACCAAGGCCAAAGGAGAATTGAAGCTGACCAACAGGAAATAATGCAATCCTCCCCCCCCCCCGGGTGAGGTCAACTGAACTGTGGTATAGCCTTCCCCAGAGAAGTGAGGAAAGCCCTTCTAGCAGGATCATTTAAAAATAGACTGCAAAAGTGTTGCAAAAAGGCAACACTGGAGAACACACCACAGGGAATAATTCTGCATTGGCAAAGGTTGGACGGGGATGACGTAATACGCTTGTTTCCATCTCTGTCTCTTGTAGGCAGTTCCAAATTGAAATATGTGAGAGTGAGCGAGGGAAGGAACACACCAAGAATAGAAAAGGTAAAGACCAGGAACAATAAATGTGAGCTTAAACAATACAGTGTTACTTTAAAGATGGAATTTTTATCTATGGAACATAATTGTACGTGTTGAAGGGGGAGGAAGAGACCATTTTCTAAGAAAGCTACAAATGCATGCAGGAATTTTACATAAATTCTACAGATTTTGCTACTTGCACTGAACCTCTTAGTTCACCAACTGCCAATGGAAGGCGGGAGAGGCACTGGGCCAAGGATCAGTCCAGTCGCTTACAGTTTTCAGGGGCACGGCATTCAAAAGAGCCTTCTGTCTGGAAATAGTCCCAAGTGACTTCTGATGGTAAGCCATTTGCCATGTGTGCGGCTCTAGTGACATTCAAACCTCTCCCACCAACTCTGGCTTGTTACAGCTAAGAAATTCAGATCATTTACAGGATTGGCGGTTTCTCTTCCCCACCCCTTTTGTAGGAAAGTTTGATTTGCCAAGTAAGCACCTGAAAAGAGTTTTATGTTAAAATAAAACTCTACTTTTTATATGCAAGCACTCAGCAAGAGGATTAGTGAAAGGTGAGATATCAGAAGCATCTTGGCAACTCACTGGGCTTCCCCATGATCTAGCTACACGCTGAGATGTTTCATCTGAGGAATTCCCAGACCAACTGCCCCAATAATTCTTGATACATGAGAGAATTTTGAATGATCTGGAAATGTTTTATTATGGTGCAGTGGTGTACTGTACTGAACCTTGTACCAAATTCTGTTTTAAGCTGCTCTGGATTCTCCTTGATTGTGAAAACACACAGGATAAAAATGGCTTTTGTTTCCAGATGAGGCGATTTCTCTGTTTTTGATAATATCAAAAATTGCACCCAATGACATGTTAAAGAAGCATGCAGACAAACTGAAATGGGTTCAGAGAAGGACAGCAAAGATGGTCAGGGGTCTGGAAAACATGCCCTACAAGGAAAGACTGAAGGAAATTGGTGTGTTTAGCTTGGAGAAGCCTCAGGAGGGACACGACTGGACTCTTCAACTACCCGAAGGCCATCGTTCCTCCACTTTCTTTGTGGCATAGGAAATTATGGGAACATTACATAACGGCAAAGATAACTGAAGAGTTGAATTTTAAATCTGTAGAGAATTATAAATCAGATTTTGAGTCTATTTGGTACCCTATATTGAACTATTTAGAGCAATATGGTGAATTTTTTTTAAATGCTGGATCTATCCAGATTAGTTTCAATTTTTAAAGTATAATAGAAATAATGTAAGCATTTGAAACTGGATATTATTTCTTGATAGTTTCTGTTAATTTGTTGTACATAATTTTAACTGTTTGTAAAATCAGGGGGAAAACCCAGTACAAAGCATTTTTTAAAAAAAAACTACCTGAAGGTCTGTCACACAAAAGAAAACAAATACTTGTCATCAGCTCCAGCAGACTACATCCAATGGGCTTCAGTTACAGGGGAACTGAGCATTAGGAGAAACTCTGGAACACCAAGAGCAGTTCAACATGAGAATGTATCGTGTGGAATCACATGTTTTAGTCTGCTTTTAACTGTTTTATTATGGCTTTGTGCCCTTATTGTTAGCCGCCCTGAGCCCGTCGGGGAGGGAGGGATATAAATTTGAATAATAAATAATAAATAAATAAATAAATAAATAAAAATGGAACCAGCTGCCCTAGGGGGACAGACTCTCCTGTGCAGGAGGTTTTCAAGCAGATACAGGCTGCACACCAGTGTTCCCTCTAAGCTGAGTTAGTGTGAGCCAGCTCACAGTTCTTTAGCCTCCGGCTCACACATTTTTGTCTCAGCTCAGGAAGGATGGCTCCTGAGCAAACAAACGTATGCAGTAGCCAAATTGCTTGCTCACAACTTTAATAGTAGCTCACAAAGTAGGATTTTTGCTCACAAGACTCCAAAGCTTAGAGGGAGCATTGCTGCACACCCCTCTGTTGGGGATGGGATTTGGGTGTCCTGCATTGAGCAGGGGGTTGGATTAGAAAACCAATATGGCCCCTCCCAACTCTATGATTAGGGATGCCAGGACTCCTGCTGTAGTGGGAGACCTCCTGGCATTCTGGTGCTTTGCCCACTGGAACCTCAGGTGCTAGCAGGAGGAAATGGGGGGGGGGGTTTGAAAATGGAGTACACACCAGCATGGCACCAGAGCACTGATGTTACTTCTTGTAAAATCAGAAGTGACATAGTAGAGCCTCTAGAATTTACTAACGCTATGGCTAGTTTTTGTAAAATCTAAAGCATCTAACAACATCACTTCTGGGTTTTACCAAAAGTGACATCACTGCACTGGCATGACACTGGTGCACCATGCCCCAATCTCTTTCAGGGGTTGTCGGCTGCAGCCTGACAACCCTATCTGTGATTCATGAGAATGTATAGTGTGGAATCACATGGGCTGGCATGATACAGGTTTGCACTGAGCTCAGTAAAACTGTGTGTGGAAGCTGATGAAAACCTACACTCCTTGTGTTTCGGCCTCTTGAGGCTGGCAGTGTTTGGTAAAATGGGGCGAAGAAGGATATATGAGGTCTTGTTACAGCTTTATGCTTGCATCCAGAGATGACTCAACATATTCTGAGGCATAAAATTGAAAATGCATCCATCCCAGAGATTATTTACTAGAATGCCAACTAATAGGTTGTGTCTAATCAACTGTCAGCGCAACAAGCATGGATGCTAGCTGCAACGCGCCCCCCCCCCCGCAATCCTTTTGAACTCTTGGGCGTCAAGTGAGAAGTGCAAAACCACCTCCCTCTTCCACTTATGGAACACCATCTTTCCAGAGATCAACACTCTTGTACAGGGAGAGAAGGGTGGGACAACCCATGTCCACCTTCCGCTGGTAGTTGCTTGGATACAACCCAGTGTTTACTATACTGAACTGGCAATGCATGCCATGGGCCCAACACACTTATGTTGAAGCTCCAAATCAGCTACCCAGCAGTAACTGCCTCTCAACCTTAATGCCATATCAGTAAAATATGAGCAACAGTCATAAGACTGGCTGTGAGAGATATATAAGTTTTGCACATAAAGCAAGCAATCTGATCAGCTATAAATAAAAAATGGCCTCTATGCTGCTACCATACGGTCTATTAGACACCCCCCCCCCCCAACAAGTGTTTTGGCAACCTAAGTAAACCAAGTCAAACATGTGTACAAAAGCATTTGTAGGATAAAGGCATAAGCAATGCATCTAATTATGATGGTTTCCTTTTTTGGTTCAATTAACTCTGGCATTATAAATACACTGACTAGGTATCAATGTGAGTACACAATGATGTGGCCATCCTGTTTCTTTCTAATGATTCCCTGCCTGATTGCTCCAGGCTTGTTCTATTAAAGACAGCAGGAAATAATTAGCCATGTTTTTCTTTCAGGGCAATACCCGTTCCCCACCAGCATTCTCAGTACTGGAAAGCAAAAAAACGACAAGCACAAGCACCGTGCTTTTAAAACAGGCCACGATGCCAAGCCTGTGTCATGTGTATTCTATTAGACCCAAGACTGAATAGAAGACTTTGTTTTCCACTTCAAAGGACCCATCCCAATCTTGCGCTCTTCCCTTATGAATAACAAATTAGAAATAAATCTTCTGGTTGAAACACATGGAAACTCAGACAATCTGGGTCCTCAAAATGGCTTCCTAGGTCACTTATGTGCTAAAAAAAAAAAAAGTTGAAAAGCACCAAAGTAGTATCTCTGCGAAAGTACCAGTATGGTATTCCCAAAGGATTTTTTTGTGTCTCTCCTTGAAATTATATAGTGCATAGGAAGCACACAGTTAAAAGCCTTGATACAGCTTTTGCACTGTATACCAATTTAGCCCTACGATATTAACAAAAATAAGTTAAAGGGGGGAAAAAATCAGACATAACTATCTCAGACCCCAGACCAATCCTACTTAAAATCTTTGCAAAGGATGACAATCTAAAAACTAGAGACATCGCGTTAAGACTTCTTAATTAAAAAAAATAAAGTACAATTTGACAAAATATTGAACAATTACTGCTTCTCCGTCAATACTGAGCTAGCATCTGTATGAGACGAAGCATCCATGGGGAAGCTAACCCTTCAGATGCACTTAGGAAAGGGAGGCATAAATCCAGGCAGAGTTTACAATAAGTGAAGGTTGTTTAGAAACACTACAGAAACACATGACATAAATATATCACCTCCTATAACCTATTCAGCCTTCTCACTTCACCAGCTATCCCAGATTTAATATGATTAGTCATATATACTAAACCATTATGTGCATTATAATACGTATTGAAACTCATCACATATTTGTGAAACATTCATAGTCTTCCGTATTTGCATGTTTTGCATTTATTTATATTTTATTTCCCATCCTCACTGCTTGACACTGGCATTCCTCTATTATTTATGGACTAGAAAATCCTTTTTAGCAGCTACCTTTAAAAAAAAAAGTCTGCACTTCCTAATTGTTTCCAATTTTGCTCCTTTGCTAACTCTTCTATAAACAGCACATAACTTCGGTTTCATCCATCTGTCGGAACTACTGTCATCAGAACCAATTCACTTTCACTTGCCCCAGCTCATGCTGCCAAACAAATGCTATCCCATATTTTAAGGAAGTAACTCAGAGGACACAAGGAAGATGCTCTCTTCGATGGGACCATCATCATCAATATATCTAATTCTCAACATGGCCAAATCTTGGATACTTAAATCTGGACAGGGGAGCCATGAACAGAAGACAGATCTTTCTACAAACCTGGGAAATGTCCCAAGTTTCAAGAATAACCTGAAAAAATACATTTTAATCTGGGGGACAGATAAAAGTTAGGTTAGCTGGTGCGTGGGAATACGAAAAGAAAGAAAGCAGGGAAAGATGAGGAGATTCAGGAGAGGGAATATGGAAACAGTGGGGGATATGGAATGTGGAAATAAAGGGGAGTACTTATTTATTTATTTATTTATATTTGAATTTCTACCCCACCCTACCCCACTTAGCAACTGGGCCCAGCCTGGGGGCTGACACTGTGCAACTGGACCACAGTTTTCCAAGGGAAAGGAAAAGACGGAAAGCTGAAGACAGCGGGGTTAGTCAAAGGTAGGTTGCAGCCGCATAGCTACATGATTTAGCCACAAGGTATAGATAGGGACTCTGGGGCAAGTGATGCTCTGTCATCTTGGTGCTTGGGGGGGTCAACAGTGGGATGGCTTCTAATGTCCTGGCCCCACTGGTGGACCTCCTGATGGCACTGGTATTTCTGGCCACTGTGTGATACAGAGTGTTGGACTGGATGGGCCTTTGGCCTGATCCAACATTGGCATCTCTTATGTTCTTATGTTCTTATTTTCGGTGGGGGGAATTGGATGGGGGGCACTGGATGGAAGAGGGGTGGGGGAGAAAAGGGGGATATGGCAGGGAGGGCTGAGCTGGTGCACGCACACATTTGGGCTCCTATCCCTCTTCCACAAACAGTACAGCTTCAGAAAAATTTGAAGGTTGCTTGAGTGATTTCTGAGAGTCGAAAGCGACAACGTTAGAGCTTGCTCAGAAGCACGGCACCAGGGCTGACCTTGAGCTGCAAAACTGCTATTCGGGACCAAGACTCTGACTTTTTCCACCCTTTCTTTTCCCCGCCCATTTCACTTTTTGATGCTGCCTCTTTAAATGCTGACACACCCAGGCCCATCGTGCTCTCCTTCCCCCCCTCTACATGGAAGTAGCTGGGCCTGCTGTTGTCAGTACTGCTGATGGGCCTTATCATCTCTATGGGGGGCCTCCTTCCCGGTCCTCTTGCCTAGCTTGGCTATGGTGCCTCAGCCTCCTCCTCCCCTGCCTCCGGCGCACTTCCAGTTGATGGGCTGCTGTGGTCCATGGGAGATGTGGAAGTGTCTTGGAACTGGAGGCTTTGGCAATGTCATCCCCTCGCACCACAAGGTGGGTGCGATGGGAGTGCGGAGGGGCTGGCTCCTGCCAGGCGGCTGGAGCTGCAGGGAGGGAAAGCACTTCCGCCATTCTCATGCCGCTGGCTACAGTGTGTTGCATTCCAGTGGTGGCGGTGAGGGACCAGGAGGGGAGGTGGCCTCTTCCCCTCCAGGTGCGGTGGGGACATTGAAAATTTGGGAGGGGGCATCGCGCTGTACTCCCTGCACTACCTACGGCCCTGGTAGGTTGGCTGCTGGATGGGAAGGAAAGAAGGAAGCAGGAAAAGGGGAGAGGCTATGGGGACTTTCAGGGAAGGGAAAGAGGAAATAGTGGGGGAGAGGGCAATGAGATGCTGCCCTGAATGTCCTTTGCAGATCACCCCTGCTTGTTACACCACTATATCTGGAAGGACAAAATCATTGTAGCACTCCTAAAACAGTTCATGCTTTCCTGTTAACAATGCTCCTAACTACAACTGGGATCTTCTAGAAGCATTACGTGATATTTGATTCACTGGCAATGCTCAAGGCACAGGTGGGATGCCTTCTTAAGCTGCTGCCAGGCTCCGGGATGCTTCCTCCTGCTCAGTCTTCTGTGCTTCTCACCGCTACTCACATCTTCTGCTTACTAGATAGGCTCCGTACTTAATTATTAAAAAGAGAGCTTCCTGAGGACCGTCATGCCTGCCTGGAAGATGTACCATGTGACCTGCAAGGCCCAGCCTCTACTCTCAGATTCAGTAGGGATGCCTATGATTATTCAGAGGAAGAAGAATGCATTCCGCACATGCTCAATGACACCTTTAACAAAAATTCTAGCGCTTAACCAGAGATTTAAATATGCTACCCAATACTGGAGAAGTCTTAATCAGGAATGGTTTAAATAACGAAAATAAAGAGCTGGATTGCATTCCCCATGAGAGACCCTCCTTGCCCTTCTCCTACTTTCCCCTCAAACCTACTATGCACAGCTATTATAATATTCCACACACACACACAACACACGCATGCACACCCCATGTAGATACCGTTTCCTTTTGCACACTCTAGCAAAGAGGCAATCAAAGTGCTAACCAAGGGATTAGCACAGAAATTATCCCAGGAGAAGCAATAAATTCTGGAGCTACACATGCGTCTATAATGCAACATGTACAAACTTCTCTAGCAAGAGGATCGTTTCCCATTCTAACAAGGGACTGAAAGCAGTGAAAGAATCCCCATGTTAATTTGCTCTCTCAGCAGCCTGTTTCCAATGTATTGCCTCTTCTTTTCCCAAACTCTCCAGCATTTTCAAAGGGTGTTTCAACATGGCCAGTAACACATTTCCTTTCCCTTTGCTGCTCCACGCATACAGCAACTTGCAGATGGTGCATAAGAATGTCTTTGACAGTGTTTTAAAAAGCCACTGTGAATAACAGTTATTGTGACACCAATAAAGTGAGGTTTGTTTGCTGAACAGCTGTGGCTATATTGTTCTTCAGTGGGGGGGAGGGGGGCGGCAGCCGTTAGGCAAATGGAATGTGCGTTCTCCATTGGCTGAGAGTGACATCATCTGCCTTGAAACAGAGCACTAGAAATCTGGTTTCCCTGAAGGAGCACCTAAGCAAATGGCAGACACGTTAGTGTAACTGAATGATTAGCACTTAATCCCCCAAGAAAGCAGAGCCCGTTACACCAAGATGAAGAAGGGAATGGTAGAACGCTTACTGCACAGCTTGCAAGGAAATGGGTTTTAAGCTTGGCCTGGGTTTCATCTACCTCGGGCTTAAACGCCACTGAGAACAGCAAGCAGAGAAAGGGAAAGTTAAAGTCAAGCGGGGGGGGGGAGACGAAAAAGACCAAAGAAAGGGACCCCCAACACACACACACACACACTGAAAAAAAAAGAATGGGGAAAAGGTCACCTGCTCACTTCTAAGAAAACCCAATTGTGGCTTCTTCTTTTTTTTTACAGTTAACATTAACAAACAGAATTCACTGCCCACTTCTTCAGTACCTGAAGGAGTGAGCAGTGACTCACGAAAGCTCATCCCCTGCCACACAACACATTTTGTTAGTCTTTAAGGTGCTACAGGACTCTTGCTCTTTTCCACTGCTACAGACAGACTAACACGGCTACCCCATCTTGATCTATCAGAATTCACGGCCGTGTTTTATGTTCTTACAAATGTATACTTCTTGAGGAATTTCAGACAGGCGATATATTTCGGAAGAGGAACGGTTCCCAAACGGTTTCTGGTCTGTCATTTCAGACAGAACCGTTTGAGAACCAGTTCCCTTCCGGAATATATTTGTCATTTCATACACAATCGCTTCTGTCCTGTTTAGGAAACGGGGCTGAAGCGTTTTACCTGTCAACCGCTTCCAAGTACTCCTCAGTTTCCTCTCCCGGTTCCGATGCACTTTTCCCCGCCGTTTTTCACCTGCGCGGGTGATCTCCGGCTTTTTTTGTAACGTTTGCTTTATAGCGTTATAGCGTTATAGCGCTATAACGGAATAGCATTATATCAATCCCATTGGAATGCATGGAGTGTTTTGTTATACTGCTATAGTGCTATAGCGCTCTAAAGCGAATGTTCAAAAAAAAAAGCCGGAGATCCCCCACATGGGCGAAAAACAGCGGGGGGAAAGCGAGAAAAAGCGGTGCAGTCTGAAATGGCAAATCACTTCAGATCCAGCTCTTTACCGGAAGGGGAAACCCATGTGTGAAATGGCAGCCCTATACCAGTTCACTTCAAAACGGATCATTACCGGCTTGAAACCGGGTGAAACTGGGTAATGTGAAATTCCCTGTGCTCTGAGCTGTCACAGATAGGGATTGCTAAAGAAAATCTGATCCATGAGAGTAGTAATAAAAAATATAAATTGGGTCTTCTGCCGTTGTGAGCGGCCTTCAGCCTGTTTGGGTATCAATACTTTAAGAGAAGTAAATGATCTGTAAGGAATTTCCTCATTTCAGTACATCAGAAGAACCTGCCCCATGATACAGAAGCATCTGAGACATTAATTCAGGGGGAGAAGTACAAGGCAGAGGAGTGGTACTCAAACTGTTTTCAAGCATCTAAAACACTTTCCTAGAACTACTCAGTAGAAGGGAGAGCAGACAGCACAGGCTGCAATGCGTTTTCTCAAAATTAAATCCCACCATGAGCATGGGACCATGGGAAGAGCTGTGACCTTCAGGAAAGCCACAGAAACTCCTCTGCAGAAGTTTTTATGAGTTACTTCTACATTGTGATGTTAAGGGACACGATCGGTGCCATCACTGCTTTGTCTGTCTTCTTATTCAGGCTACAGTTACGTTCTTCAATTAAAAAAAAAAATATAGAAAGGCATTCACACTTCAAAATAAACCCTCCATTGAAAGCCAAAGTTTCAGTTTTAACCACCACAAGTCTAGGAAGTAGGTCAAACATTACAAAACCTCTTAACGGGGAAAACAGACAAAAGCCACTGGTCAAACCCTACAAACTTTACGGTTCCTAGGCAACATCCCTCTTAAATCAATGTCACAAAATAGGGTTGTTGATGAAGTGACTGTAAATGTTACTGGAACTGTGCAGAATCACATTCAGATTACACTCTATTTACTTCTTTAATTGCACTGGTATTCTTTATACCCTACATTTATAACACATTTTACCTCCACAATATCCTGAGAGTTTACTATAGCAGCCTCATGTTCTCGGAATTGCTACATCATGTTCCTGTTTTTTAAGTGGTTTTGATAGTCAATCTTCTCCTCCCTCCACCCTCTCCTTTATAAGGCTGCCATCTCCATTTTCCAGAACAAAATTATACTTCCTTGGTAATTACCGTGTCAAGCTAGTTCTGCAGTATACAGCTTAACAGAAAGCTGCTCTTACACTCTGGTGTTGAAAACAGATTCCTAATAAGGTAAATGTAGGATGAAACAGTCCCAAGATACCGGCATAGGGAGAACACTTTTGCCAAAAAAGCACCTTATCAGCCGTTTTTATAATACAGTGTCTCACCAGATATATTTTTGTGATAAAGTCAGCAACTTCCCAGTAATTATGTGTCAGGGGCCCTGGGACTCAATCCAGGAATCATGGGGCTGAGGCCTAGTCTGCTGTGCTACAATGGACTGTGGGTACATTCATGTCAGAGCTCTTTTTAGGTGTAGAAGGAAATAGACCCCTGAGATTGGCAGGTAGTATAATGTTTCTGGATTGGCCAAGCTTAATATAAATATTAGTATAGTAGTATAAGGACTATAAATATTAGAAATATAAATATTAGGAACCTGGCTGTCTTCCTCTGCCAAGTCGATGGAGCAGAACATAGTCCTTATGAAACTTTCAAGGTCCACCTAGCAGTGTTTCCAGCTGAAGCAACTAATGTTGGGGACTCCGAACTCAAAGGCCTAGATTGATGTATGTCATCTCACAATACGTTTAGGACAGCAGTCTAAGAACTATTCAAGCAGGAAAGCAGCTTGAAGATTTCCATATATGCCTACATACATCTACCTGTCAATTTAGTTTGGGGGATTAGCTTTGATTAATAGTTCCATCATGCCATCAAGTTCAACTGGCTTCAGTGAACATTCAATACCCTAGTTTCTGGAACAGCTTGCCAGAGGAGGTCTGATCTAGTCCCCTCCCCTTCTGTCATTGTGGTGAGTTTGCAAAGCTGTTCTTTTTCTAAGTCTGAGAACCTGGAAACTAAGCTGCTGTTTCTTTGTTGGGATTACGGCTTCAATTATATTATGGCTGGTCTTGATTTTATTTAACTCTTTATCATTTCACTGGAATTTTTAACCTGCTGCTGGCTTAGTCACTTGGAACAATTAGATTTTTTTTAAAAACGTAACTGAGACATGCATAAATGGACATATCCACAAATATCTGCACATTAACCAGCTTCTTGAAAGAATACAGACAACATATCTAGTCACAACTTAGATACAGGGACAAAATGTGAGATCTTTCAATGGGAAGTGTCCACATAATAGATAGATGAGCATCTAAGACAGGATATCCTCCAACCAAGTATCCTTAGCACCTCCTATCTGCCATGAAGCTCACAGGATGATCTTGGGTCAGTCACGCTCTCTCAAATTAATGTGCCTCATGAAGCGTTTCTTTGCTGTGCCTGGTAACCATCAGGAGCCCAGGGGGTGATGTGTGTGTGTGGCAGGGGGTGCCTTCAGCAGCAGCATGACATCACTTTAGGGGGAAGCCTCATGCCATTGGCCCAACTGTCTTCGTTGTTTTTTCTCTGCCAGCATGCCAAGTGGTGGAAAAAGAGAGGATTGCCAGTGGGAGGTCTTCTGCCATAGCAGGAGACCTGGCAACCTGTACCTCACAGAGCTGCCGTATGGATAAAATAGAAAAGGAAGAATCATACATGCCATCTGAAATCCCTGAAGAAAGGCTGGAATAAAATGTGATCAGCAGCTGCCCAATCTTCCTGCAAAATCATCAAAGGCAGATGATTCCAGGCCTTCCCAATACTGTCCCTCACATTTAAATCTGTCATCATGGAAGACACATCTGGGAAGCTACTATAAATAAATAAATAAATATGTACATAATTTATTTCAAGCATTCAAATAATTTCACACAGATTACCTCAGTAATCCTTGAAACAGCCTTCTAAATTAGGTTTTTTATCCTCATATTGCCACACAGGAAATTTTCCAATTAATGGAAGGTTTGAACTAGGAATTTCCCAGGCACATCTAACACTCTGTCCACATTGCCATTTGTAGGCTCATGCTCATGTCTCCCACCCACTCCGATCAGCTACCACAGGGATGGGCTCATGGCACCTGTGCACTCCAGGGTTCTAGTGATTTACTGACCAACTGCCTCCCTTTCCTGATGCCTTTTTCATAATGTGTTTGAGTGGGGCTTAGTGTGGTCACAGAGAACAAACGTCCAATGTTCAAAGTAATAAGAAATTTATTTAAAAGAAAATTTCACAAACCTGCTCTGCACAGCAATGGATCAAGCAAGGATACACAGCAAAGGTGCATACATGTCCCTCCTCTAGACATACCCTGCCTGTTATTCTAGGATAGGCTATTTATTCTTACAGCATTTTTCAGTCATCCATTAACTTGAGCCTTTGCCCAGGCTGCCTGCCCTTTGTTAGCACCATGTGCTAATGGCAGCCATCGAGCCCCAGTCCTTTCGACAAGTTATCCCCAGATGGAATCAGATAAAAATAGACCTCTTCCCTTCATATCAAGACTCTACCTCCTCAGTTTGCCCCCTCCCTCACATCAGTCCTTTTCTTCCTGTTTATTCCCAGGAAGTGATACAATCTAGGTTTTGGCACCCCCATGTCTCTGTCCCCTCCTGCATTTCACACTGCTGACAAGGTGTGAGATGGCCCTTAGATCGTTCTCTGCTGGTGAGAAGCATTTGTATAGCTGGGATGGGGGAAGTGTGACAGCAATTACTCTCTCCTGTTTTCTGTCCTTTTTCCAAAAGAGAAACTTATTGGACTGAAAGTGGGGATTTTGCAGTCCCAAAACTCCATATAGTGTGATGTAGCCCCAAAGGGGAGGGCATTTCTCTACAATGCCCATGACACTTGTGTTTCAACAGCAATCAAAATAGTGAAGAATGCACTATAGAGAAAGGAAAACACCTTGTTTTCAACAGCTTGTCATACTAATTGCTGCACCTGGAGTGGCACACAATGATCATCATAAGGTATACAAAGCCACAAGGTTAAGGAAGTTAGATACAGTACTCTGATAGCTAGAGGATTTTAAATGTGGGGAAGTGTAGGCCAACATGCTATGGCACTACAGTGAACACTGCAGTGGAGTTTACAGCAAAAATACTTATTAAAATAGAGAGATGCTGAAGGAAGGTAGCATAAAACACGCACAGAACCACTGCAAAGGGTTCCCATTCCACTGCTTGCTACAGAAGGCCTGCGTTCGCTGAAGACAGCCAACAGGGCATTGGCCGTCTCTTCTTCCCAATGGTTTACAATTGAGGGTTGTATTGGCTTTTTCTTCACAAATCAATTTGAGCATTTTTCTCTCTTTTGTCACACACTGTCCACATCTTCCTTCCACGCATCATTTCTGCTGTTAAACTGTTTTCTGCAGCATGCAGATCACAAACCTGTACATCCCCTTCACTTGTATTTACCAATGTTCATACTTAAAAAAACACCAAGAAGTTACTCTAAAAAAGCCTTATTCTAGAAAGTTGTCAGCATCATTTCTGAAATTATGTCGCTGTTCGTTTCACTCCTAGTGAGAAAGCATAGCAAATACAAGGCCAGAAGTGTTACACTATCCTCCATCTAACATTATTGAAATCTATTTATTTGCTGGCTTTCTTTATTTGGCTTTCTTTATTCTTTCCCACCCTACTCAAAGGACTCATCGCTGAAAAAGTTGTAGTCTGGGTTTTGCCAATACAAAACATCTAAGGGCGTTGTTTGAAAAGGCCATTTCCAGTACTTAAATGCCAAACACAAAACATTATTTCCTCAAACATCTCAAATTTACACAAATTATAAAACACCATCTCAATGGCATCTTCCTCACTTTCCCCACAACTCTTCACCTTCCTGACCCCACCAATGAATTAAATTGTTCTTAAAATGATATAAAGTAATCCTCCAGCCATGCAAGCTACTCAAATAAGATATTCAAAAAAGTTTTTTTTAAAAAGATTGGAAATGTTGTCTCATTTATTTCAGCATATGTGAAACTAAACTTTTGGGATTCTTCCAGGAGGGTAACTTAAAATGGAAAATATGTATCAGGTTTCTTTTTATGTCACTGGAGCAAAGCCGGGTAGTGGCTGAAATTTACTAGCATCTGACAGCAGTCTGGTGGTTTATATAAAATTATTTTGTGGTCTCAGTCAAGTGCCAAGTGGCAAGTGACTTCAGCTCCCAAAACCACTAGTACAGTTTAAGTGCCTGAGAAGGTAGTTTGAAGCACGCTTTGGAAGCGGAACTTGGTTTATAGAACTGCCCTAAAACAAAAGATTTTGAAAAGAACCACAGATAATAATTTATGAGCTGAACTACAGGCTAGGCTAGCAGGATTTTGCAGTGTACCCCCCCCCCACACACACAAACAAACAAAATCGGGGAGGGGGTTAAATGCTGCAACTAGCTAACATTCACTCTAGGCCCAGTGTAAACAAGAAAGATTATGGTGTTTCGTAAGAAAGAAAAAGAAATGTAAAAATAGTCACTGGATCATATGGAACACACACGCAAGTTGCTTGTAAATACCTTTGATATAATTCATCATTTAATCACCTAATACCATTTAGAGGCCTGGGAATTCTAAATCAACTACTACAAGAATGTTAGTTACACTCTCAGCAGCACTGACTTAACAGTGTAGTTCACTGCATGGGAGGTAATGCTGTTCTGCTGCAGGTGGACAGCTGAAAATGCAGATCAAACCAGTACATCTTTGATCAGTAACCATGAAAGTTAGGAAGAAGTGGTGTCTTATTAGACAGTGCCAAGCTGTGCCTGTGCCAAGCTGTTCCTGTGCCTGTCAGACTGTAAGTCATACATGGCTTCTGCTAGATACTATGACATATTGATATGCTCTACTGATGTTCAAAGTCTCCAGTCATCAACCTCAAACAGGTTTTCCTTGAACTGTTACAGTAAAATCTTCTTGGCTTCATCTTAGTGTTCAGGGTTAGCCTTTCTTGATCTTTCTCACCATTCTTTCCAGTCTTTTAATCGCTGCTGAATTTGCATCCAATTTTATCCTCATAACATCATCATCCCCTTGCAAGTTGTCCATAAGAGGAACTTACCTTTAAGGACTCCCAAAGAGGAAACTGTACTACAGAGAAAGGAATCTGGAATCAAAGAGAGAAGAGAGGGGGAGAAAATCTGTCACAGAAGCAAACGATGTTGGCATGTTAGTTAGCTTACTAAATTAGGAAAAGTTACGGTTCACCCGGCGAATTGGTGCTTACTAAATTTATAAATCCTGGAGGACTCAATTATATGCACGCTGTTAGGTGGCTGGTTTTGCTAAAGGAGCTCTGACTTTATTTAACACATTCCCTTGCGAGAGGTTAATGTATTGTAACCAGGGTGGGCTCTAAGAGGAACAACTGGCACCATCGAGTACAGTGAGTTTGATTCAAAGTCTGGAAAGACCATGAAGGAAATGGTTCAGAAACCACACACAGAAACCCAGCCTGCCAAAGAACTGCCAGGTCAATATTAGAGCTGAGTTGTCACACAAGTTTATGTTAAACTGAAGATAGTTTCAGAGGATAGCTGTGTCGGTCTGCAGTAGAACAGCTAGATTTGAGTTCAGTAACACCTCAGCGACGAACGTTTTTTGGATATGAGCTCTTGAGAGTCAAAGCGCCCTTCGTCAGACAGGGACCTCATTGACAAAGGGAGCTTTCACCCTTGAAAGCTTATACCCCTAAAAATCCCGTTGATCTCTTGGCCTCGAATCTAGCTGTCACACTGAAGGCATAGACCAGAAATTGCTATATGGGAAAGGGTATTTCTTGTATCTGATTGCAGAACAACAGTGACTCCTGACAAGTACAACAAGTCCTTGGGACCTGAAGCTCTTCACTGCTTGAAAGCATATCTTTGGAGCTGTTAACCACTGGAATCTGTCCACTACTCATCTGCACCCAAGGACCCATCGTCCACACTCTCAACCTCTGACTTGAAAGATATCAAACATTGAGGGGACTTAATCAAATCCATGCAGCGCATGAACAGAAACAGTTAAAAGTGTACTGAGTTTATGCATCAAACCATATCCTACCACAGTATGATTGCCAGTATGACTGTGCATGTGGGGGGAAATTATATCATTCTGTTCTGGCTGATTCAGGTATTCTATGAGACCATGGTTTATTTAAACTAACTATGGGCTGACTGCCCAAACTCCACTAACTATGGACTAGCCATTCAACCAGGATCTGAAATCGTGGTTTGAGGTTGGATTATTAATCACAGTTAGTTTCGTATGACATATGAATGAAGACTTCTTAACTTGTTCCCCTGCACTGCCCTCACTGTCATGGGGGCCGGGATGCTGCCCAAGTCCCTGTGGGGAATTCAGATTCAAAGAATGATGAAACCAGCACTTGTCAAAGCAAACTAGAATTTTAATAAAAACCTAGTCTGGTAGTACCTTAAAGATAAAAAATATTCCCCAGTTCATAAACTGGATTCAAGTGATCACCTGCAAGCCAAACCCTGATTTCAGTTAAAATAAATCATGGCTTTGTGTTATGTTTGTGTTATGAACTGAGCCATTGAGAACACAATCTTATGACTTTATCTTTATCTTTATCTACTCATAAGTAAGTCCCATTTTATTCAGTGGGGCTTACTCCCTGGAAAGTGTTCTTAGGATTGCAGCCTGATTTTGTGGAATAAGGCTGAAGAGGATCTTTGATATTTTATCCTCTGGGATTCTGCTGGAAAGTAAGATTTCACTTTTGAATATTGTCTATGGATGTTTCTTATGGGGGGAAAGGCAATAAAAAAGCACAAATGAAAAAAAAAAGTCAAATTCTCCAGATTTATCTCATCATTAATTTTTGTACGTAGCATAATATTGCTGATTCCAGTGGCTACAATCCACATGCATGTATTTTTGCTTATGTTCTGCTGAAGTGAAAAGGACTTAAGCAAACCTCACTGTATGCTGGATGGTAGCCATTGTTATTTTAGTATATTATTTTATCATGCTGTTTCATCATGTCTGTGAAGTGCTTTTTCAAAACCTGTATTTTATAAAGGCACTACACACTTGTAACCTAAAACATGATTATACCATGACTGTCAATACAATAAGTTTCAGCAGATACCAGTTTACCTCATACACCATAGCTGTCCCATTCAATGTATACAGACATACAATAAGAAAGAGAGAAGTTGAGAGCCAGCTATTCATTGTGACATTTAATTTAATGTAATTCTAAAATACACTCAAGAGCCCTGGCATGAATTGTTTATGCTTTATTTTTTTAATTATGAAGATGACTAGCTCAATACATACATTTTTAACAAAGCAACACAGAAACAGATGTAACCACTTAACATTAATCTAATATATTCACTCAAAACCCACTTACATCTGGCCTATCTGTCCACATCGCCATCTGTGTACTTCTCAATTTCAACTTCCAAAAATGGCAACCCAACATAATAAAATGTGTTTATTGTTATGTTCGCTCTTCTTTTTCATTGCTATGACTTTCATTGCTATGACTTTATCTGTAAACTACGGTAGCTGAAAGAGTTTGTCTTTCTGCAACGAGCAATTTGCTCACCTCTAGTGCCATTGTGGTATATGTGGTATTGGCAATTTAGCCTACATGAGCACAAAATCTCTTTCTCTGAAAGTTTTCTTCTAAAACATTTTAAATACGCCAGGTAGGCTTCAATCTTGTTCAGACTGCAGGTACTGGGGGGGGGGGATTTGAAAAAGAGTAGTGTGTGTCAGTGTAAAATGGCTGTCATGGGAGACAGGGCCCGTTCCAACTACTGGGAGGTCCCAAGCCAGGTATTCCCCTATGATGGGGAGAAGCAACTTCCAAATGCGTGCCTCCTGCAGACCCAAAGGTGACGCCTACTGAGGCCTTCTGAAGCACCTCCTGCTCTAATGAGATGGAAGAAAAACTGGACGATTTTTTTCTTGATGAAGAACAGTTTTGAAGAAGATGCAAGTGAGTGCCAGGAAAGACATCAGTGGACAATGCATGGGGAACTACCTAGCTATGAGACAGTGTCCTGTGATATCACTGCAGAACAGGATTAGGACTATCGGGCATTCACTATCCCTAAAATTTGTCGAACACATACTTCACCTTCTCTGCACTGACCCAGATTTGGATTTACCAGTTGAGGACTGTGTTCTTCATACCTTCACCTGAGTTTTCAGCAATTGTGTTGTAAAAGGGATAAAATTATCAAATAATCAATTCACCGGTCTTCTGCTGCAGCTCATTACTGACTATCAGTGCAATCCAACACAGAGTTACTCAGGTTTAAGCCCATTTAAGTGCAATCCAATACAGAGTTACTCAGAGTTACTCAGGTTTAAGCCCATTAATTTCAACTGGAGCAACTCTCCATAACACTGCACTGTACATAACTCAATAAAATCAATCCAGTTTCTGTTCACATTGTCAGGTTTACTCCTGATAAATGTATGTGTCACTGTTGATATTTGCACTTAACGATAATTATCCCTTAATCTTTACTACTCTAATTTGGCACTGTGACCAGGTATGATAAACCCAGGCTCGATTTCCCACTTGACTAGGGCTAAGTCAAACTTACCTCACAAGTTGCTGCAAATACTCTAAATGCTATTTAGGAAATATGCTGAAGAAATGCCTTATAAAAGAATTATAACTGTAGTCACAATGGAAGTAACAGACAGTGGTCACTTATGAGGATTTCTCACTTTATAAATGAGGGTCAAACCAGATGAGATCTGTCCGTTATTTATATGGAAATTACTGCAGGGGGAGATTTAAGACTACAGCCCATAGAAATAAAGGATTTACTCGCATAGTTAACCAATAGAAATCAGAGACTCGCATCAAACTGCAAGCTGTCACTCAAAAATGAGCTGCAACTCTCACAGATGGGTTACAAGAACAGGGAGAGGTGGGATTCCTGAACTGAAGGAGCAGACTCAGGGCCTTCTCTCTCCCAGAGGTGGGAAAAGGAGAAGAGATGAAAGAAACATCTTCCTTTCTCACAATACGAGAACTCGCGGGCACTCAATGAAATTGCTGAGCAGTCAGGTTATAACGGATAAAAGGAAATACTTCTTCACCCAAAGAGTGATTAACACATGGAATTCACTGCCACAGGAGGTGGTGGCAGCTACAAGCATGGACAGCTTCAAGAGGGACCTGGATAAACATCTGGAGCAAGTTATGCACTGTATTCTTGGTGCTTGGGGGGGGGGACAACAGTGGGAGGGCTTCTAGTGTCCTGGCCCCACTGCTGGACCTCCTGATGGCACCTGGTATTTCTGGCCACTGTGTGACAGAGCGTTGGACTGGATGGGCCATTGGCCTGATCCAACATTGGCTTCTCTTATGTTTGTATGTTCTTAGTCCTTCACCCTGCACATTGTCATTACCAGGGATTTAGTTCATTTCCAGCCTCCAGCATCATGGAAGTATGCTCCCATCTGATGGGAGGGGGGAGAAAGCAAACAAGGGGTAAATGTAGTTTTCCAAATTCGGTTAGAAATCTTTTCTTTGTTTTTATTTTCTTTCTTAGAATCAGCCCCCTCATATCTACAGCCTCATTTCTAGAAATGTTGATAGCTGAATAAAGCTTTGTATTGTTTAAGGGACAGACTACCTCAATTCCTACCTGTGAGCTTTGCTGTGTCCACATTACCAAACAGCACTGTTTGATGGTCTTCCTGGCATTAAACCAGCGAGGGGCATGCTCTGGAAGGTGGTGGTGGTGGCTACTGAAGGACAAGCCCCCCAAAGCTCTTAGGAGAGATGGGGAACCATGAGGGATCCCCAGAGGAAGGCTGGGTTTCCCTATGACAAAACCAGGCCCCCACCTTCTGGACAGGTGCCTTGATAACTCGCTTGCTGGCTAATTGCTTAAGCAGAGAGAGAGAGAGAGGGAGAAAGACCTGAGAGACGCCTGGGGAGGGAAGGTTTACTGGTCCTGCCTCAAAAAGTTTGATACTCACTACCTTATGGACTGTTTAAGCCTTGTAAATAAAAAGACAGGCAAAGAGAGAATGGCTGTCTTTTTTCCCCCTTTTAGAATTAGCAGCAACTCAAGGAAGGTTGGTTTTGATTGGCATAATTGCACAGGGGAAGGGTTAAACCGTTCTTTCCCCCACATCACGGTCCAGCTGTGTCTTGGGACCCTATGCAGCTATAATTTCCATTCTAAAAATTCTGGAAAGATCTAGTCACAAGTCATCTAGCATCTCATCTGGCTTGGCCCCAAGACTCAAATTTACTGTCCCAAGCCACCTCGCTTAAAACAAATTCCAACATGATGTAATAGTTTTTGGCACAATGCTTTCTTGCTGCATCAGCATTCCAGACTGCAGGTGAAGGGCAGAATAGTTGAGAGCTGTCCCACGCTGGAATTAGTCTGTGAAGATCTGAACAGTGTTCCATTTAGGGACCTTCTAGATCATAAACTGAGGAGGACTACCTGACTTTCTCACTGATATGTGTACCTCTCTTAGCTATAAGTAGAGAGAAGCTGGGGAGAAGCATGAATTTATATGAACTCAATGTGAAAAAGTTCTAAGGGTTTTTTAAAAAAATGTATTTTCCTCAGTAAAAGGAAAGAAATAATAATTCTGTATTATTCCACTTCTCCCCCCCCTCCGCTGCCCCCATGTTTTTCAACGCCACAAGAGTTAAAGATTATTGTCTGGTTCATCATGTTGCAGCTAATGATTAATGAATGAGTCTACACCATTCCTCTGCCAGGCAAAACTAAGCTTGACAGACACCTGCCATGGGAAATTTGTTATCTACTCGGGCAGGAAGTAGCAGTGAGAAAAAAATCAATGTCATTGTTGTACATTGAGCTGACAAACTGAAATCTCAGAGGAAGTTTGTCATCGCAAACAAGGAAGAATTTCCCTTGTGGCATCTCAAAAGCCTCACAGTAAAGGTCAAATGCGGTTCTTACTTATCAGGGCCATGAAACTCAAGTGCAGTGATTAAATTTCTTCCTGCCCCCAATTTCAGGTGCCAAAGCCCTGTTCATTTTACAGCAAAAGGCAGTAATATATTTATGAGGCGATTCAGGCTTGCAAAAGGATGACTCACTCCTGAACAGGAATTAACTCCTTGCCCTGTAGAATCAAATGCAGTATTATCTTCCATAATACATCAGAGCACCCAGATTAGAAAATAAGGAGAAAACAGTCATAATATATGGACCAGCAGAAGTAAGGGCCCTGTGCAAAAGAAAGCCCAGTTGATTCTCCACTTCTCCACATGAAGACTGCTGGGTGACCTTGGGCCAGTCACAGTTCTCTCAGCACTCTATCAGCCCCACCTACCTCACAAGGTGCCTGTTGTGGGGAGAGGAAGGGAACATGATTATAAGCAGCTCTGAGACCCCTTTAGGTAGAGAAAAGTGGGGTATAAAAACCTACTCTTCTTCTTTTTCCCACCTAGACTTGCTTAGCTTCAGCAAGATGATTGCTTCATGAGCCTTCCAACTGTACCTCAGGGTCTTGTACCTATAAAGAAGGCTAGGTAGGACTTAAAATGCTCCTTTAAATGCTTCAGCACCCTGCATAGCTCCATATGCTATGCACAGTAATGAAATGTATAGGAAATTTATGCAAGGCACAGAATTTAACATTTCTTGTAAACGGATTAAGTTGGTATGATATTTTGTGTGTGTGCATTGGTTTTGCGTGTATCATTGGTTTGAGTACAGTACTGTGCCTAGAAGATATCTACAATCTCAGGCACAGGTCTCTTCCAGGCCAAGGTCCCTCAACTAGAGACACCAAAGATTTACTCTAAGGCCTTGTATACGTAGAGTGTCTGCTCTAATGCTGAGGTGCAGCCCTTCCACCAGCTTGTTTTAATGCTTGTTGTAGATATGCAATGCTCAGCCCTACAGAGCAGATAGATTTACACAGGAGATATGCTCTGTAAATCCATCCTAGAGATAGATCTGATGTCAAAACACTCTGATGTTCACAGAATGGATTACCGTTTTGCTATTTTGGGCACTGGAAATGTGTTCGCATTAGCTCCTATCTTGAAGGTGGCCGATGAACAGACCATATGACACTGAAGCAACAATGAATTAAGAGCATAATGAATAATCCAGGAGTTGATACCCCAAAAAGAAAAAAAAAGGAACTCTGTGGGATTAACCTGACAGCCGATCGCCACACGGTTGGCACACGTACTCAAGGCCACCCAATGAACAACGATTATGTATTCTAACCTTTCAGTAGCTAAAGAGTAGTGAAATGATGTTGTTCCTACCGGTTCAAACACAAGTTTCCGTGCAGTGTCAAAATAATCCTCACCTTCATATTTAGGGTTGCCTCGCCTTCATATTTAGGGTGGTTGGGAAATAACTGGAGATTTTAGGGGTTCAGCCTGGGAAAGAGGGGTTTGGGGGAGGGGAGGGTCCTCACTGTTACAAAACGTCACAGAGTTCATCTTCCAAAGCAGCCATTTTCTCCAGTGGAATTGATCTGTGTTGTCTGGGGATCCACTGTAATAGCAGGAGATCTCCATGCAGGCACCTAGAAGGTTGGCAACCCTATTTATATTCCACTTTTTCAATAAAAAGCATAAGAACTTGGGCAGGGGAAGTCAGTGGCACGTTATCATCCTGTACTTTCAGACATCCATGCATGAAAGATGAGTATCACCTTTTCTTACCCTGGCAATGGGGTCCCTTAAGAGTGTTAGTCTATATCACCGATCCCAAACATGGTGCCCAAGGATACCATGATGCCTGCTCAGGTGTTCTACGGTACCTACTTTCTCCTCCCCCAAAAGTATCTCTTCTCTAAAGCAAAGAGCCAGCCCTGGTTTTTTCTCCATCTCAAGCAGGTGCTTCAGTAAAGCTCAGGAGGAATCACTTTTGTATCTGTAGAAAAACACCCATTCAGAAAAACCTACATCCATTTTTTAGGAATGAGCTTAGCTTGGAGCTTTCCAACATTTTGTGATTTCCCCCCATGACAGCCATATTGTGCTGGCATCTACTACTTACTCTCAGATTTCCAAAAACTTCCATAGACTTCACAAGCTGGAATCCCTAGTCTATACTACAGTAGCTATGAGGTTCAGCCAAAGAGAAATTTGGGCCCTACTGAGGTGGTGGTTTTCTAGCTTTTCTTTGCCTCAGTACAGCATCTAGCTCTTGTTTCTGTGCTACTGTATTGTCCAAGCAGCATTAGGCAACGTACATTCCTGTGCACAACACAAGGTGGTCCTTGGATCAAGCCATCAGTTCATGCCACCAAACAGCAAACTCTCATCCATGCTCAAAAGAGGAAAGGAAACAAAAACAATTCCTTTACTTCCTACTAACCTTAATAAACCACTACTAACATAACCACAGTTCCTTCCATTAATCATCAGTCTTATTTGCACCTCTGAAACGATAAGGAGATTCTGACGTCTGTCATCATGGAACAGAGTCTGAGTCCAGTGGCACCTTTAAGATCAACAAAGCTTAATTCAAGGTATGAGCGTTCGTGTGCAGGCACACTTCTTCAGATACAGTGAAACAGAATTTCCTCAACCATGACATATAGGAAGAGTGGGGAGGTTTAGTTGCCAGGAAGGGCCAAAGAGTCAAGACAGAGACTAAAATAAAAATGGAAATTACCAATCCATACATATAGGTAGAGGGTGAGCAGTGAATTATCAAAAAGCAAAATGAAGATGTTTAGCAGATTCAAGGATCAAACACGGAGAGAAGAGAGAGGAAGAGATTGGATTTATACCCTGCCCTTCACTACCCAAAGGTGTCTCAGAGCGGCTTACAAACTCCTTTCCCTTCCCCTCCCCACAACAGACACCCTGTGACCTCCTGACAGAAACTGCTCTTTTTCAAGAACAGCTCTTATCAGAACTACGGCTTGCCCAAGGCCATCCAGCCAGGTGCAAGTGGAGGAGTGGGGAATCAAACCCGGTTCTCCCAGATTAGAGTCTGTGCACTTAGCCACTACACCAAACTGGGATAATAAGCTTAGTTTGCAGGGTTACCATGTCACCTTGGAAGGTGAACCTTGGAAGGTACAGAGAGCTTCCTCCCAAAGGGAAGGAATGTTTAGTTCCTCCCAAATGTCCAGCTTGCCACTGAGCTTACAGCTCTCCAACACAAAGTGGGGGACAATGGAATCAGAAGGAGAACACTGGCCTAGTTAACACTGGAATTTGCAAAAGATCTGAATCCCACACCTAGATATGTTTTAACTGTTGGGCTGAGGAGGTGTGGAATCTGCAGGGGACCTCATTGCTAAGTAAAAGGTAGGAGACTCTCAAGCACAGTCTCTTCCCTAGCACTTTCTCAATAGGTCCTCTTTCACCCAGGCCGATGAAGTGGTACAGAAGAGGGAAACTCACAGTTACTCTTGCATGCTTGCAGACATCTGGACTATTATTATGTGGACTACTATGTAGGACTCTGAATGGTATTTCCCCTAAGTACTCATATAGTAAGATACTGGATTAGATCTTAAGGTGCTATTCTGGCCACACACCAATAGCTCTTTCATTTGCAGGGAGAAGGCAGTTTTTGCCACTTTCCCAGCTCCTGCTGCAGGCTCTTGATTTGCTCTCCAGACACTGTTCCCTTGGCCCAGAGGAGCATAACCTGGGGAGGCACAGGAAAAGGGCGCAGTGAGGATAAGGAGGCAGGGAAGCTGTCTTCTAGCACAACTCCATGGGTGCTGCTTAGGATACAAGCCATTGCATAACAACTGGATGGCAATGCCATTTGGTACCACGAGCTACAGTTTTCATACAAAACTGCGCTGAAGTTGCATTCTCCCAATGTTTTCTTGCACAAAGTTTACGTCTGGATGACAATTTAGCAGAGCAGCCCTGGAATGGGGTGGGTGGGAGGGAGGGGGGGAGAGGGAGGCATGAACTCTGAGTCACCGATACAAAGACCACTTTCTTTACGAGGTCATTTGCAGAGTGACAAAAATTGATTGGATTCACCGCAAGCCTTTTTACAGCTGCGCCACAATTACGGTGATTAAAATGTCTTGCTCCAGAAAAGGCTTCTTCTCGGGTCTTTTGGGGGGGGGGGCAGTTTGAGAGCTGATTGCGTTCTGTGATTATTTTCCTAAAGAAATCACTGAAACAGAAGATCATCACGCCTTGCCAAGCACAGATATTTACACCTGAAATATGTTAAAACAACAGTAGAATGTGTTCTGCACATGTGGATAGCTTTCTGCCAGCAAATGCTGGCCAGCTTCATCAGTTCTCTCCTAAAATGCTCACAGAAAACAGACACCAGCATACCAGTTCTCTCTGCCTGTCTGAAGTTATATAGCTGTACTGATTATTCAGCAGAGTTGACTACCACCAGGATTACTTCCAGAGAGACATCAATTATTCTAGAACGTTAACACTGATGACTTTTGGGGGCCTCATATGACTTTAGCTTCGACAATAAGGTCAATAAATCTAAAACAATTGTTGCAAGTTTTATGGCTTCGGCTTGTTTTAGTTTTGTTTTTATGTTTTCCCCCCATGATAATATGCCTCACTATACCTATCGTGGTTAATGCAATGCCGACTTCTGATTCATATGTAGGGCTGATGTGTTACCAAGTTACCACGCCATTCCAAACGTGTATCTGGCTGGGCCAACACCAACTGCTTGTCTATGGGACTGAGCCTCAGCAGTGCTAATGTTTTTACAAAAGATGCAGATTTGATAAAGAAATCTCACATACTACAAGAAACCCCCTTCTAGATAAGTAGCCACGCTTGTCTGTTACATCAGACTAGGACTGCCAGCCTCCAGGTGGGGCTTGGAGAGCTCCGTTTCTTAAACTGATCTCAGACTACAGAGGTCAATTCCCTTGGATAAAATGGCTGCTGTGGTGGGTAGACTCTATGACTTTGTACCCTGCCGAGGTCCCTTCTCTTCCCGAACGCCATTCTCTGCAGGCTCTATCCCTCCAAATTTCCATGTATTTCCCAACCCAGATCTGGTGACCCTACGTCAGACTAACCTACTACTGATCTGTTTAAAAAGCTGGCAAAGAGACTGCAGGTGATACCAGAGGGTGGGAATGGTGCTGATATGGACAGGGAGGTTCAAAAATCTGCACCTTCCTGCCCAGGCAGTGGGGAAACATGTCCTGACTATGAAATTTGCAGAAAGATTGTATCAGACCAACTGTAGAGCCATTTAGAAGCCTGTAGTATTCATAATGCAGCCCTCAAGCTAGAAGTAAACAATAAAAGTAACAACTAAAAGAGATGGAACTCTGGATAAGGGGAAATGTGTTGGCTTCGTACCCCAAAGACATTAAAGTATGTGCCAGGCGAGCCTCAAGAGGGAAAGGCAAGGCACCACCACTGCAAAAAAACCACTTGCCTCTGGTTGCCACACCCTTTACTTCTGTAAGCAGAGGAATAAAAAGGAAGCCTTGGTGAGCCAGACAGAATGGGAGGAAAAGTCCTTCTAATTTAAATCTGCCCTAAACTTTCTGACTCACCCCAGTTCAGTAGTCTGAGTCAATGCAAACCAGGATTCCTGTCCAAGAGACGTTGAGACATTAACAGGCCTTCACCTACGTACTCTAGCATGTCTGCTAAACTATTTTATGGAGACTTGGAGCAGCAGGGTGTCCAAAAGGCAATTTACATCAATTTTTTAAAAATGCAAATAAACAATCCATACAAATCAAAAAAGCCATTCAATTAAGCCAATACAAACCCATAATTTAAGAACTACATGCAAGCACCTGTAACAAATCTCCATCAATCCCCAAATGCTAACACAATACATCTTCAAGGAAGAACAAATCTGGACTTCCTGATGGAAAATAATCCACAACTCCAGGGCTACCACAGGAAAGGCCCCGCTTAATGTGTTTGATAACCTCTCCTCCCTAAAGAGAAGAACTGCAATCCTTAGGGTTACCAGCTCTGGATTGGGAAATTCCTGGAGATTTGGGGGGAGGGAAGTCTGGGAAGGATAGGATTTGGGGAAGGGAGGGAGCTCAGCGGGGTATAATTCCATAGAGTTTACCTTCCAAAGCAGCCATTTTCTACAAGACACTTACCTTTGTAACCAAGAGACCAGCTGGAAATCTGGGAATCTCCAGCCATCACCTAGAGGACTGGCAACCCTAGGGATAGTAGACCCTGGGGAACAAGTCATCCTATAAAAGCAAGTCTATAACACACAAACTTTAGGGATACATTGACTGCCCTAAACACATGGCCACCAAGCCTTAAAAGCAATTCAGTTGTTTGGAGGCAGCTATGAGGGAACAAGGCCTTCTCTCATCAACCCACTGCATCACTTAATAGTGGGGTCCTATGTGGCATTATACCCTTCTAAAACCACTGGAACCAATAGAATTAAATGATCTAGCCACTGTGAGTCTTGTTGATCTGGAGAAAAGAATATACACATTTTAAATAAATCCAACTCACGGGAAGTTCATGGTACCAATGGGAAAAGAACAGCAGCATTCGTGGGGGAAAGAAGAAACTATCCTTCTCCACTAGTTAGTCTTCAAGGGAGCAATTTGTACACGGAAAGGAAATATTTGTGGGCTGTGTTCCATACTCCAAGACCAAGGAGTCACAAATATGACAATACGAGAAGGGGCCTCAACTACTGTTATATTACCCCACACAAAAGTGTTATCAAGTCAGAAGTAAGACTCCAGGGATGTTCAGGAATGGGGGAAGATACCACTGCTGTTCGCTTGTGCAAGTCAGAGAAAGAAGGATAAACCAGCAGGCGATTTACGATGCAATCCTAAACAGAGTCAGACCCTTCTAATCTCACTGACCTCCGTGGTCTTAGAAGAGTGTAACTCTGTGTAGGAGTGCGCCGTTAGAAACCCTAGGTTTCTAAATGTGTAGATTAATAAGTCTTCATAGCCTCATAACAGGTTTGACGGCCTCCAGAACTGGGTTTGGAAGGAAAACAGCAGGCCAAGCACTCTGATGGCTGGCAAAAGAGGAGGGAGGGAGGCTCCCTAAGAAACGAAATTGCCTTCAGAATGCTAGAATTCAAAAGGAAACAGATGTCCATGGGTGGAATTTGCATGTGGCTTTATTCTCTTCTAAGATACAATAAAACCACTCTTCTGCTGGATCTTAAAAACTTAAAATTAAAACAGTGGCATGTCATGCCTAGCACAGCTGTGCCTTATACCCCCATCCTTTGATACCAATTTTTTTTTAAATGGGAAGGGGGGATGACAAACAAGAGAAAGAGCACAAAAATGAATAAAAAATTGTGGTATGTGCTCTCAAAACAATCTATAAACTACAGATGTTCTTACTAATCTGCAGCAAGCATTTGTTTATTCAGGTTCTGTCTGTTTCTGAAACGGGACAGCAGAGCCCTCCAAATTATCTCCCGTTACAAAACTCTTAAATAAATACTGAAAGAGGAGATCTGTGTAAACAGCCCCAGGAGAGGACTAGCACACCTTGAAGAACTGAAGGCCTTTGTTTAGTCCAACAGGTGCAGCTTTGTTTTCTTGTGGAGCCTGACTACATCACCTCAGCCATTAAACACATGGTGAAACTCAATGCAGTCAATGGTCTCAATTAAAGAGAGGGGTTAGGGACAGGCGTGGGGACCAATTGCCCTCGTATGGTTAAGAAGAAACATTCTAGAAGGAAGGAAGAAACAAAAGGGAAAATTAAAAGAAGAAGAGGATGAGAGCATTCTGTTTGACAAGACTCTCCTAGACATATGTTGGGAAACTGCAAAAAACAATTAGACTAAAAATTTAAAAAGCAAGATTGCTGATTTAGATCAGAAATGTGGTGCTGGGGTAGTCCAACATTTCCACACTCTCTCCTCCCCCAACCCAAGTTCCCTGCAGATACACAATTTGTCCCCCTGGACCAAACATACAGGCCCCTGTGCAAATCCAAACAACAACCCATGATAAGGTTGCCCAGTCCCCCCAGCCACTGGCAGGGGATAAAGGGTAGGGTTGCCCGATCCAGGTTGGGGAACTCCTGGAGATTGGGGGGAATGAAGCCTGGGGTTGGATACGGGCCTCAGTGGAGTACAATGGCCACGGAGTCCATCCTCCAGAGCATCCATTTTCTCCAGGGGAACTGATCTCTGCAGTCTGGAGATGAGCTGTAATCCTGGGTCCCAGCTGGACTCAGAATCCACAGGTCCCAGCTGGAGGCTGGCATCCCTAACCCATGAGCTTGCCCCAGCCCAGCAAAACAGCAGTTCTGCAGGGCAATTTCAGGCTAGAAAACGGGCACTAGTGTTGAAGCTTAAATTTCCCCACCACACCATAGTTCAGATCCAGTGCCCCTTCCTCTTAACAGAAAAAAAAAATATTGGAAGATTAGTCACAGAAGTTTCAATATTATATCTGACTAAGAGTAAGGCCCGTTGTGGGAAGAAATACAACAAGCTCTAGAAAGAGGCTCCAGGTGAGTGTCCTGGCTTTGGCTGGTGGGGCGGCGGAGGGAAAGGAAAAACAGAGGGAGGTGAGCCATGTTTATTTCCTTCTGTTTAGATATAAGGCAGGGCTGTCTCAAGTCATTTTGCTGCCCCAGGTGGGTAGTATGAGAGGAGAGCCACATGGCACTCCTACTTATGTTGATTTGGGGCTGTGCAGTGGCAGCCAAGGTAGAAAGACACCTCCTCCTGTGCCATGTCTTGTAGGTTCCAAGAGTCTAGAAAACAGTTCCGTAGCCATTTACATGGTTGCCAACTGTGGGTTGGGAAACACCTGTAGATTTGAAGGGTAGAGCCTGGGGAGGGCAGGGTTTGGGGTGGGGAGGGACCTCAGCAGGGTATAATCCAATAGAGTCCACTTCCCAAAGCAGCCATTGTCTCCAGGAGAACTGATCTTGGTCATCTGGAGATCAGTTGTAATAGCTGGGAAATTTTCTGTAAGGGAAATGTGTGTGGCTGGGAAACACGGTGATTTCCAGGAGATCTCCAGGCCCCACAGGGACATTGGCAGCCCCAGTGAACTTTTAGGGGACAATTGGGAGATGTATTTTACCTCAGGACACATTCAATGACTCCCAACAGTAACAGCAAACTGTTTAGAATGTTGGAGGCGAGGGCCAATCAAGGCCGCATATGCAAACAACCACTGGCTATGGGGGGAGAAGATAAGATGCAGAATGGAACAAGGCCCAATTAGCCTGCATATGCAAATAACCTTGAAAGGCTGCCCCAATCAGATAGAATGTGAGTCTTTGGGGACACGGTCAGCCTTATATATAAATATAAATATAAATATAAATATATATAAATATAAATATATATATATATACTAGGAAAAAGGCCCGTTGTGGAAATAAATATAACGGCCTGTAGAAAGAGGCTCTGGGCCGTCCAGAAGGGAATAGTTGCTTTGGAGGGTGGAGTCTATGGCTTTGTACCTGTCCGAGGTCCCACGCCTCCTGAAACCTCACCCTCTCCAGGCTCCATGCCTCACATCTCCAGGAATTTCCCACCTGGAGTTGGCAACCCTATCTCCTTCCCAGCCAATCATCAACCTACCTTTATTTCCCCCTCACTCTTCAGCTTTCCACCCCCACACACACACCTGCAGCCTCTCCCGTGCTCTGAAGCCCTGACTTCTACATCACATTGGCTGTCATGGAGGCCACCTCAGCAGCATACAGAGCCCACCATTTTCTCCAGGGGAACTGATCTCTGCCGTCTGGAAAGCAGTTGTAATTCTGAGTGATCTCCAGCCTTCACCTAGAGATTGGACACATTTTACCTCAGAACAGCAAACTGTTTAGAATGTTAGAGGCAAAAGCCAATCAAGTCGCATATGCAAACGACCTGTGTTCCGAGGCAAAGGCCAATGAGGCTGCATATGCAAATAACCTCTGTGTTCTGACTGGCTATGGGGGAGAGAGGAAAAGCCAACTGTTTAGAATGTTGGAGGCAGGACTCAGGCAAAGCAGCCAGTAGACAGGGAGACCCTCTGAATGACAGATCAGAGAGCGAACTGATTTTGGAGAGTGTGGAATGTTCTAGAGAAGTGCCACCACCATTCGGCTTTTATTTATAAGGGAGATGTGTAGTCTTATAATACAATGTTAAATAGTTCAGTGTTTTCAATGTTATAAAGTTTACCACTATATCCAAATTCACTGATAGTCGTGTTGGGACTGTCCAATTATTTATTTATTTATTTGCATTTTTACCCCGCCCTCCCCGCGAACGGGCTCAGGGCGGCTTTGGAGCCCAAGACTCTTTCTGCCCAAACAACACACTTCTGTTTACCACAGAACAGGTGTTTTCAATTAAAAACTTTTTTTTTGCCTTTCAGATGGCAAAAACTAAGATACATGTGCTAAGGCAGAAGGGGGCTTAGCACTTCACATTCTCTCTCTCTCTCTCTCTCTCTCTCTCTCTCTCTCTCTCTCCATTGTATTGGCTGTAGTTTTGCTGGTAGAAAACTAAGGTGTTTGTTTGTTTGTTTGTTTAATTACTTACTTCATTTCTCCCCAATGGGAACCCAAATCAGCTTATACCCTTCTCCTCTTCTCCATTTAAATCCAGTGAGGTAGGTTAGGCTGAGAGTATGTGACCGGCTCAAAGTCACCCAGCAAGCTTCCATAGCAGAGCGGGGATTCAAACCTGGGTCTCCCGGATCCTAGTCTGACACTAACCACTGTGGCTCTCTTTATATTTCATAATATACCAAATAATACAATTGTGTCCAATAACATAAATTATGCATTTTATCTTGCTAAAGCAGTAAAACAGGTTTGGGGTTGGTAAGAAAGTACTGTGTATAATTGCAGTTCTCAAATTTTCCATGTTTTCCTGAAAACCCCAAATACAGTTTCTTTCTATGGTTTCAAAGTTGCTGGAATTTTTACATCTTTATTCCCTGTCCCATGCTTCCCAAGCTAGAAGGCTCTTTCCTTTTCTCCTTTCTGTAGCAAAGAGCTCCTTCTGCCTCCTCTCTAAGCATTTGGACCATCAGGCTGACAGTTCTCAGTAACGGTCTTGCAATTACACTGCATCCAAGGTAGCATCAGAAATGCATTTGAGAAACTACTTTGCCGGGAAGCGACAGCAATTATGTGACTCTAGACGTTAGAGTATTGTTGTGTAGAAACCTAACTTCTTTTTGGTACATTTTTGGTACAAGACAGCTGTGCCCTGAAACCTTGTTCCTTGTCCTTAACGCAGTTATTGTCAACATCCATTTTCACAATGCCTTAAAACTGCCAATAGGACTCCAAGGGATAGATTGCAGACTCCCCCAGCAACATAAGCTAGGTAATTTGTAACTTCAAGCATGAATGGGAAACAGGGTTGTCAAACATCAGGTGCTGATATTGCTGCTTTGAATGATGAAAGGGAGTTAGCGTGGTGTCAAAAGAACCCCAAGAATATGTTCCGGAAACTGGAGAATATGCAAGTTGATAAATAGGTATACCCAGACACACACATTCACACACAAAATGCAAAACCATGGCTGATTTTGGCTATGGTTAGCTTATAAAACCAGGATTTGGTTTGCAGAGAATCATTTGCCTTGTTGCTATAGAACAAGTCATGATTAAGCCAGGATGGCAGCATTCACAGACATCACATGAAATCAAAGTTAAACCTATGGTTAATAAACCAATGTCAAGCCATGGTTTCAGATCCTGTCTTGATAGACTCTAACTAACCATAGTTAATGGAGTTGCAGGTGTCTACTCCTTTAAATTAATTTTACATAGTTTAATTAAACCATGGTTTTCTGTGATGTCTGAACTGAGCCACTGACAGATTTTTGTCCTTATGAAGTATCCTTTGGACTTATTATGCAAAGACCCCATTGAAACACACAGATCTGATTCTACTGTGCCTTGATGTGCGATTGCCTTCAGTCTAATGAGCCAGGGAGATAGCAGCTGCACAATCTTTATTCTTATGCCAATAAGCAATCTCATTGGTACTTCCACTTCCTGTCCAGGTGTGCCACAAACTTCCCTAGTCCTTTGCGCTTCCTGTTGGCAGGTTGGCCACCCATGGTTTTAGAGACTATATCCACTTTCTGCTTTCCGAATCAACAAACACACAAAGTTTGAAAAAAATAAGAGAGATGCCCCCTGTGGTTAAAAAATAAATCTAACCACCACTCAAAAACAGAGGTTTTGATGAAGTGCCTCCAAAAGAAAAGAAAACCAATTATCAAAGTAAGTCTACAAGTGCAGTTGACAGAGGTACAGTTATGGATGTGCAGGAACACTTGATCAAATGTTTACTTCTCTCCTAAATCCCCAAATGTTAGAAAGAGAAGGGAAAGCAAGTACAAAGACAGTCCAATTTCATGACCATCTTCAGACATATTTCTTTGTTTTTTCAGAATTATTTTTAATCCACAGAAGATGAAACACTTGATATAGACCATCATAATATTTTCTGAATCTTGCCATTATAATTCAAACATTTTAACAAAATCACAGCAGGTCACTCAAAACTATTTTATATTTTGAGTTAACCACCATGGAATCAAAGTGACATCCCCATAATCTGTGGTTTAGAAATTTTCACATTCATTAAAATAAACATGTAAAATTATATCGGCATTCAAAACACGCAGATCAGCTGCGTCATTCTAACAAGCCACATCTTCACTTAACCATAGGGTGACAATATGCAAAGCGAGGGGAGGGAGATACATAATTGGGAAGCGGAATATACAGCCATCTACTTGTACATGCTGTTTTCAAGGCAGAGATACACATCTCGTAGGATCACAGATGTGTTTAGCAGCTCTGGAAGAATGAAGGTATTGTTTAACAGGAAGCAGATGTATGTCAGATGGCAAACTCATTAGAGTGTCCCATCGTTAAAGGAAACAGGATAACAATGAGCCATCTGAAAAAATGCGAAACGATCAGGAAATATACAAGCCGCAGCTAATCTCCTATTTATTGGTAGGTAATGCCTCTAAGTCATGCACATGCATTGAGTTTAGGACCATGAAGGACAAAACTTTGTTCACAGCAGAAAAAAAGAAAAGTAACAGCTAGCCCCTTGAGCATGGAATGCAGCATTTGGGGGTGGGGGTGCTTTCCAACGCACAGAGAGGAGAAAGAATCCTGGCATTTGAAGAGAATACCCATTATTATCCACAACTGCCCTGTCCGATTTTCAATCCTAAAGACATTTGAATTTATCAAAATAAGTATCTGGAGGGCTGAAACTTCTTATTAAATTTGCCTATGTAACACTGAAGTAGAGATCAAGCGACATTAAGCACTCTGAAGATTTCAAAGGGAGAGATTAAAGTAAGTGCTTTAACACCATTACGTTTAATGGCCTTTCAAGTGCTTAATTTAGAGTGGATCATGCCCACTAATTCTAATTATTCCATATGGGAGCGCTATTTAAAGCAAAATAAAATCTTAAAAACCCGGAATAGCATCGGCTAGCATATCCCACACTGACAGCAAAATCCTAAGCAGAGTTGGACATTAGCCAATTTTTAAATTTATTTTTTATTTATTTGTACGTCACGTGGCTCAAGTGGTTAAGACGCTGAACTGCAGGCTGTGGAAGGTCAGTAGTTCAGCAGTTCAAGACCCGAGTGTGCCGCATGACAGAGTGAGCTCCCGTCTCTAGTTCCAGCTCCTGCCAACCTAGCAGTTCGAAAGCAAGAAATTGCAAGTAGATAAATAGGTATCACTTCAGTGGGAAGGTAACAGCGTTCCGTGCACCTTGGTGTTTAGTCATGCCAGCCACATGACCACGGAAACGTCTTCGGACTGCGCTGGCTCTTTGGCTTTGAAACGGAGATGAGCACCGCAACCCTAGAGTCGGATTCGACTGGCTTTCGAGCAAGGGAACCTTTACCTTTCCCCCCAACACAGATCCAAAGCAGTTTACAACACTGTTCTCCCTTCCTCTCTTTTATCCTCATAACAACCACCACCCAGTGGATTTATGCATGCCTAAATTTGCATCGGATTGCAATCCCGATTTCAGTAAACTAAAATAGAATACATCTATGGTACGGTATGGTATCTATAGTGTAGAATTTTCAACTAATGCTAATCTGAAATATATCTATGTACCATTAACAAGAATAATGCAATAATGGCCACGATCCAAAGTTAAGCATTTTTAAATCCTATTGTTTCTTAGTAAAAGAATTAAGAACATATCTAGATTGTGCCCCATGAATAAGACAAGACAAAAATATTCCAATTTTACAAAAGCCAGAGGCAGAGCAACTTAGTACTTAGTGCTACACCAGTCCTAAACATTTTGGAAAATTTTAAACTTAGGGGAAAAGATAGCAACCAGGGGGTTATAAAATCAGGAAAGGCATAAAAAGAATGATAGAAAATAATTCAGGCTATCAAACTACAAGACCTGGTACCATCCAGTAGATTCACTGAAGTTAAATGAAGAAATATGGGGACCCTCCTCAAAATTAACCTACAGAATCCATTGATACAGGCTACAGTGACCATGGCCATCAAGAACAGCTTCTTGCAAACAGTCAATACATTCCTGCATGATAGGCCTCTCCACCGATGCTAACCATGATTAACTCGAAATCAACTGCCAAGTTCACAGACCGCATGCCTCCATAGCCTTCCACAGCTGGTAAAGAAAGTACACAAAAGGTCTGCAATTTAATAAAGAATATATCAAATGAATTAGTCACTGGCAGCATGTCCCACCAGTAGCATTTGGAAGCATACCCACCACCACATTTTTGAAACACTACGGGTGCATTCAGACAGGCCGTTTAGTCCGCTTTTGGCACGCTTCAGTAACGGATTTTATATCCACATTCACACACCCAACATCTGCACACCGTCCCCAGCTGTCGCTTTCCAGCTCAAACCCCCTTTAAAACGGAGTATTTTGTTACCAAGTCCCCAAGTGGTGTTTTCCTGATTCTCTGGTTCTGGCCGAACTTTTCTGATGTCTGATCACTCCTGTGGTGTCGAGCCGCTTCTGCTCAGAAGCCCGAGGCTTCTGGTCTTCGCCCACCATTTTATTTTAGCGTCGGTGGTATGCACACAGGCGGAGCTCTGCTCCCATGTTATTAAAAACAATGTTTAAACGGTGCCTAGTTTTGTTGGTTAGACGAGTTCGGGATCTCATGGAGGCCAGTTTCGGGGTAAAAGTTAAAAGGGAAGTGTTACAGCAGTTGGGTTGAAGTGGAAATCACTGTTCTGCGCACGTGCGAAAATTTTAATTCTACAGATGGCTGCCTGTGTGCATGCCCAGACTGAGAGACAGAGAAAAACACAGACGCACGCTCCCACGTGTGGACAGCGGGGAGCGATGTGGCTGCACAGCAATCCAGAACAAGGAGGTGAGTGTGATTGCAATTCTCCAGGTTAAAAAAAATGCATCGGGACCGGAGCAATTTAAACCATTCTCAGCACACCATCTGACCGCACCCTACATGTAGAATTGGCGCATAATTTTTCCTTGCATAGTTCCCAAAGTCACAAATCTTGTTTCGACACAATGTTCCTTGGATCAGACTAGTGAGCCATAGACAACTGCAAGTCCCCAATCTTTTCCTAGTAGTTCAAATATGGATTAGTCAGCAAACTTCTCACTAATCCTGTGACTTCAAAATTTGCATTGCAGGGCAAATTTTATTAAGTATAACCATGATGAAGCAACAGCTGCCTTCCTTCACCCTGCCATACAGCACTGACAGTTTAGGTCAGGTATTGACAACAGAGAGTGCAGCATACTTATGTATTCCCTTTCCCTTCACCACCACTAAAAGTATTTCTAGGCCCATTTTTAATGGCATTTAATAAATGTTATCTCTTTTTGCTTGCAGATAACCAAAGCTGACAAAGTTTTCCATTAGCTCTTACAGAATAATGATAAAGTTAAGAATTGATTTAAGAGATTGCTGACTGCATTCATTTTATAAATTATACTACAATTTTGTTCTTCGCTCTTCTAACAGGCATTCAAGAGCATAACAATTACATACATAAAATGTGCATGTGATACTGTGTATCAACAGGTTTTGTTCTCAATTAAAATAGGGAAATTTAACATGTGCAGTATTTTTTAATACATACAACCCTTTTCTGTCTATTTGATCTACGATTCTCAGACACTTATATGCTGACCTTAAAAAAAGCAATTCTTGAAGTAGCTTGCTATGGATTTTCACTTTTTGCCTGTTTCAAAAAAAAGAAGAAGAAAAAAGGATCAAATATTCCAAGAAACAGTGGTCTCCCATGTTCAGTATTTATTGAGTTTCTGTTTTCCTTTTATTGTCAGTGATCATATAACTCAATTATTCATCACAGAAAAAAAGCTATAAGGAAGACAAAACGACTATACAAGAACACTGTACACGAGTAAGGAAGGGGGGGGGGATCCAATGTAATTCCTTCTCTAAGAAGTTTTACCCAGAGAAATCATTCCAATTGTATCTTGCACTGTCGTCTCCATCATGTGGCCAAGAAATTTATCGCAGAATTGTTTCAAGCACTGGAAGCAAAAAGCATTGCAATACCTTTGCCTTTTCATGCAATGTCTTTGCTTCTGCATACTATTTTATTTTTATTTATAAACTTCTAAACCACACTCCCCAGTGCAAACAAGGCTCAGAGCGGTGTACAGCCATAAAAACACACTCATGTCTTCTCTTCTTATATATAAAAGACTTTTCGTGTCCCACTTTTCTCAACATTCCACACGCTCCCACAGCCTTTCCCCCGCTCGGCTGCCACTCTCGCAGACTCCCAATCCCCTGGCTGCATTGCCTCGCTGCATTGGCTTGGCCCCGCCCACAAAGCTGGCAGCCAGCATCTCACTCTCAGTCTGGAGGGAGCCGGCAAAGGGGATGTACGCTCCACTGAGGGAGCAGCAACCCCTCCACAGGGGAGAAGGAGGCAGACCTAGCGAGCGGCAGCAAGCAGGGGAAGCACTCACCTTCACTGCCCCTCGCAGCCCCTCTCGCTTGGCCACAAGGCCGGCGCTTTGTCAGGGTGATAGCTCAGCAGGATGTACCACAGAGAAGGCTGCCCAGCGCCTTTCAAAGGCTCCCCCACCTTCCTTCAACAACAGCAGCAGTGACAGGGAGGGTCTGGCCTAGAGGAAAAGAGCTGCGGCACCTGGAAAGCCGGACTCTCTCCTGAGGAAGACACTTCTCTTGGCTCCTGTGTGGGACTAACTGTGACTGTCCCCTCAGTGGCTATTGGTAGGCAACCAAGCTTGCTTCTGTAGTAAAAAAACAAAGGCCTTTCAGCATAACCCCCTCCCCCGCCCACTTTCCTGTCAGAATAAACTTCACACCGCTCTCTCTCCTTTTTGGTTCCACCATGCCTGACTGGCTAGTGAGGTGGGACAGCGACCATTAAACCATTCTCTTCAACCCCCATTCTCTTCAACCCCCTGCTGTGCAGCTGACTTTCCCCTAGGGCTGCCAATCTCCAGGTGTTACAATTGATCTCCAGATGACAGAGATCAGTTCCCCTGGAGAAAATGGCTGCTTTGGAGGGTAGACACTATGGCATTATCCTCTGCTGCGTCCTTCCATCCCCCCCCCAATGCTGCCCTCCACAGGATCCACCCCCCAAATATCCAGGTATTTCCCTAATCAGAGCTGGCAACTGTCCTTTCTCTTCAGTGCTTGTTGCTAGGCAACCAGTTTCTGTCAGTAAAAGGCCCCTTCCACACCTATTTTGGCCTTTGGGAGAAAACTCATAGTGGTTGGTCCTGATAGGGTTGCCAACTCCAGGTGGGAAATTCCTGGAGATTTGAGAGATAGAGCCTGGAGAGGGTGAGGTTTGAGGAGGGGTGGGACCTCAGACAGGTACAATGCCATCGACTCCACCCTCCAAGCCAGCCACTCCCTCATGGGGAACCATTGTTGCCAATCTCCAGGTGAGGGCTGGAGATCACTCAGAATTACAACTGCTCTTCAGATATCAAAGATCAGTTTCCCTGGAGAAAATGGTGGACTCTGTGTCATTATCCCCTGCTGAGGTCGCCACAGCAAACTGGCGCTGAGTGCCCAAGGCCGGGGCACTCTCCCAAAGCCTCTTTCTAGAGCTTGTTGTATTTATTTCCACAATGGAACTTATTCCTAGTAAATTAATAAACTATTTAAAAGAACAGGAAAATATAACAGACATTTCTAGATGGCGCTAAAAACTACAAAGTGTGCCATTGCCTCATGAGGGGGAGGCAAGAAGTAGAGGTGCCAGACAATATGGAAACTGTCGCTGACCTCAACCAAAACCCTGGCAGAACACCTCTGCCTTACAGGCCCTGCAGAACTGCATTAGGTCCTGCAGGGCACAGCTGTCATTCAGCAGAGAGTTCCACCAGGTTGGAGCCAGGGCTGAAAAGGCCCTTGCTCTGGTCAAGGACAGCCAGATATCTTTTGGGCTGGGGTGGGGATCACCAGTAAGTTCTTTTCTGAAGAGTGCAATGCTCTTTGGGGAGTGTACCAGGAGAGGTGGTCCCACAGATACGTGGGTCCTAGACCATTTAGGGCTTTAAAAGTTAATATCACACCATCACACATCTTTCAATCAGAAAACATTGTTAAGTTCTACAATGCCACTCTAAGCACATCAGGGCCGTAGCTAACCTCTTCCTTGTGGGGAGGCCCTGGGGAAAGTGGGGAGGCCAAACGGTGGGAGCGCGCGCGCGCCGCGCACACACATCACCCCAATAAAGCTTCCCTCGGCGGCAGCTTCCAGCCTTTATCTAGCCACGTTGCTGCTGCGAACAAGCCCCACAGAGAGAGAGAGAGAGAGACGCCTGACTGCTTCCCCCGCCCCTTCTTTCCGTTCCTTGCCTCTTCTTCAAAAGAGCCACCTCGGTGGCTTCTCGAGGCGACGGCCGGGCGCGTAAAGATGGGGAGTAGAGCGACAAGGGACACCGCCGGAGTCTCCCGGGGGCTCGCGGCGGCGGCGGCAGGCCGATGAACAGCTCGGCTCCAACCCCACCACGGCCCGCCCGGCGCGTCAGGAAGCGGCGCTGCCGCCCTCGAGAGCCCTCCAAACAGGCGAGCCAGGCGCGCACCTACCCGAGGCCGCCGCCAAAGCCATGCCCCCCCGTGCCACCGACGGGGCATCCGGTCTCCCTCCGGGGCACCACCGCCGCACCCGCCGACCTGCCCAAGCGAGAGGCGAGTGCGAGAGAGCCGCGGGCCCGCGCCCACCCCACGGCCGGGGAAGTGGGCAGCGCGGCGCGCCCTGGCGACCGCTGCCGGCGGCGCTTCCCTCTGCGGGCGGCTGCCGAGGGTCGGGCGAGACCCTCGTCCCAGGCGCCTCTTGCAGCCACAAGGAAGGGGAGGGGGAGGAGGAGGGAGGGGAGGCCGCCGCGCACCTCAAGCTCCCCTGACACTGCCTCGGCCTCCAGCGCCGCCGCCGCAGCAGCCCCCGGGGGAGGGGGGAGCAGAGGATCAGGGAGGGGGCCCACAAAACGGGCAGGGGGGCCGGGCCCCGTGGGCCCCATGCGTGCTACGGGCCTGAAGCACATCTCCCAATACCAGAAGCCATAACATATGACATAAAATTAGGAAAAGTGCACAATTCCTACCCTGCAATTTACTGCAATCTATGCATCGGGCTTTGTTTTTTAAAATTAGCATATGATACTTATATGAGGTACCCAGCAGTCTCCAACCCAAGTGATGTATATCTACTCTACACCATTGTAGCTTTAGCAATAACACAGCCTCAGATGCTCACAGACCATTCACCAAACTTCCTGTTTTAAACCTGGCCATTCTTGAAACAGGATAGAAAGTGAAGGACCACTAGTGAAACATGTATACAGAACCAATCAAGCACGAGACCCTGACAGAACCCTCAATACAAGACCTTACTGCTATTTGATTGGTTAGCCAATGAGAAGATAGAGAGACCTTTCTTGTCATTTGAACAACTTGAATGCAAGCTTTGGAACTAAAATGGCACTCTGTCTTCAAGATGATTGTTAATGGAAAGGAACAATCTTCTATGGAAAGTATGATGCTTGCCAAGCTTCTCCCATGACACAGGAGGTTTTTTTTTAAAACTGGACACTTGCAAATAATTCAAAGCAAACAAAAATAGCACTTCATATAAAATCTTAACTCTGGGGGCATAACTAGTCAGGGTTATTCACCAAGCTTCCAAACAGGGAAACAGTAGTTAATATTAAGCCTACAATTCAAAAAGCACACTAACAAGGAAATAAGTCCCTTGTCTGGGGTTGGGCTTCCTGGCTGTGTTTGCATTATAAAAAGCCTGCTTCTGTGTCTAACTGTGAAGACAGGTAGAGCAAGAATGTAGTACGGCTGCAAATCAGGGGCAACACACAAATGTGATTAATATAAATGAAGAGAAACTGACACATCATGTTTGAAGGTTCCCATGGAGGGGACCACAGGACACAGAGACCTGGGGGGGGGGAATTATTGCCTCTTGAATGCCACAGCACTGATAACCAACAAAAAGGGATGAGATTAATTGTTTTGCATGAATAACTTAACCCTTTGTCTCCTGGCCCAACTAAATTTATTGAGAGCAAGATGCCTTGAACTCCCTTGATGCTTCCCCAGGGGAGGCCCATCTCACCCTTTCAGAGTGGCCACTTTAGATTTTAAAAAAAGAATGTTTTGCTTTGCTCACCCACACACTTTTAAGATTCCCTATGCAACCGCTTTTAAGGAGTTGGTTATTAAAAAATAAATAAATAAATATTAAAACCTTACTCTTTAGCTGTGGAACGTATAGTGCCATAAGATAAATGGCAAAAGCCTTTACTATGGCAGGACAGCTAAATAAAATCATAATAACATTCCACCTGTCAAGCTCCAAAAGCACCGCACATGTAGAATTTATACAAGCTGAACTGAAGTTATTTCAGGGCATGTCATAACATTTAGTCATTTCTGTAATGTGTACAGTTAAAAAATGGTTTGGGAGATGAAATGAGTGCCTACAAAAGGACAACCACGTCTCGAGAAAAAGCAGGGCGTGCGGTGGGCACATGGACATCCTCAGAGTCTCTTGCTTGCATTCCAGGGTGTTTAATTTTGCCTCATGTGTTTTATGCAGCGCGTTTCCAAGGTGCCTCCAAAAATTCAATAATCCAGTAAAAATAAGCCATGGTGGGACTTAACAGCAGCAAACAGGCTCTGCGTTTACACTGAGAAGATTTTTATACACCACTATCCAAACCTGAGCATGTTAAGGATAAGCAGGAGCCACAAATACATTTTGGCTCCCATAAATTGTCTGCAGTTTGTCAGCTCTCATAAACTAAGGTACAGGGTTTCCATACAGACAGCATCAAATGAAATATTTTAAATGGTCATCTCTTCTAAGTTACGCATTTCAGCATGTGCCTGAAGCTGACCTTGAGAAACAATATTATGAGAGTACCATCTGAAGTTACTCTCCTGTCAGGATGATAGTTCTCAGCACACTCACGGAAAAGCACAGTTAAGTTTTTCCATCAACTCCAACAGACCTGGGGGAAGATTTTACTAGGCCTAATCTGGAGAAGTAAAAACCACACATTCAGTGGAAATGGAAGCACCCTAGATTGGACACTCCTCTGAGAGCCTAGAACATCCATTGCACTGGCTCTAAAGATACGAGACACATCTCCAGTAGTTCAAGGAAGAAGCCTGTAGCAGTTTCCATGGGTATAAGAGTGGTGCAAGGCAGTCCTCTGTGTCAGCTGCTATAAACTTTAAAAGAGAACTACAGAACTGACAAGCTTTCTTGACTCATGACTTTTCCAGCTGGTGGGCTAAAGGCTTTATTTAGGTATTGAAGCTGTTACCTTTTTTTTAATAACATAATAAGACTGATTTTATCAACTACTGAAAGGTATAGAAAAGGATGAAAGAGTATGAGGATAAAGATAATGATAGTGCTTTAAAACTTTCATTGACATCACCCATATTCTTGGAAGCACCTGTCATGTCATAATGACAGCAACTGTATTACTGAAGTGTAGTTCCACACACTGTTGATCTGAATAGAATCCTTGCCACATGGGTGTGCTGTACTCCAGGAGATAAAACAGATAAGAGACAGCTGGGAAGGGGGGAAAAAGAAAAGGGATAAGCTGTCTACAACCCGAAGATCGGGAAAAGAGTGGAGCTGGGTTTAAAGGGGTGCCAGCTGAAGGGGATGGCAGAAGGAAAGCTGAATAATCTGTGTAACTGGGGAATGTTGAGAGGAGGAATAAACTGGGAGCGGATAACTGAGCAAAGCGAGACTTGGAAAGAAATTCTGAGATGGGGAGTGAATGGTGCTGAGGAGTTACAAGTCCAGATCCCCACCTGCCCATGAAAGTCAGCGGATGACCTTGGGCCAGTCACTTTCTGTCAGCCAAACTTACCTCACAAGATTCTTGTGAGAATAAAACGGAGGCACAGTGAGCCATGTATGCCACCCTGAGTTCTCTATAAGGACGGAAGGGTAAGGCAGATGAACTATGGTAATGCTTTCCCAAAGGCCTCTATTTTCCATATACTCAAACACACTGGTAAATGTAAACAACTTTCACAACACTAAAGAACACTAGAGTAACGAGAGAGAAAAACAAAGACAAAGAAGGACCTTTCATTTAATGTCTTTTCCCCTACATACTACTGTCAATTCCCACTAACCTTCTTCCCAGTCAAGAAGACAAGCAGCAGAAGTCATATGGCAAGATGGAAGCAATAAAGTCTCCAAAGATTCAAGACTAGCTGTATCTACACTGAAAATTGACTTTTAAAAAAACCATGTGTTCTTCATCAACTAGGATGTACTTTCCCTCCTTTTTACACTATGCCTAATGCCTGTCCTATTAGAGAATGGCCTTTCAAAACTGGTTACCACATTCAAACAATCTTGTTCATTTTGATATTTCTTGATCGTTTTCTCTATATCTGCGGTGGCTCAAGTGGTTAAGACGCTGAACTGCAGGCTGTGGAAGGTCAGTAGTTCAGCAGTTCGAGAACCGGGTGCCGCATGATGGAGTGAGCTGTCTCTAGTTCCAGCTCCTGCCAACCTAGCAGTTCGAAAGCAAGAAATTGCAAGTAGATAAATAGGTACCACTTTGGTGGGAAGGTAACAGCGTTCCGTGCGCCTTGGTGTTTAGTCATGCCGGCCACATGACCACAGAAACTTCTTCGGACAGCGCTGGCTCTTCGGCTTCGAAACGGAGATGAGCACCGCAACCCTAGAGTTGGATTCGACTGGCTTTCAAGCAAGGGAACCTTTACCTTTACTCCCTGTGGTCCTGGCACCTTTCTAGTTATGTTCCATCGCATATTATTAGTTATCTGTAATCATACACCAACATTCAAATCAAACGTGAGTCACCAACATTCAAAATTTGGCAACATTCCTTGTGTATACATGAACTTTTCCTGCTATTGACCTTTCAGCCTCCATAAACTCTCTTTGGTCCTCAATTCCTGCCTAGATTTTAGCATTGTCTTTTCGTCCAGTACACTTTCTTGGATCATACAGCTACTCACCACCAGATAAAAGCACATAACTCTTTTTTCCTGATCCAATCCCACAAAGGCCATAGGATCCTTGCACAGCACAGGACCCAGACTGAACCAAAAGGTCTCCATAGATTAACACAACATTTGAGTACTTGGTCTTGTTAAATCTGTGCATCTGGAGGACACCATGGAAGACAGGGGAAAGGAACACTATTTCTGGAAAGACAGGGGAAAGGAAGACAGGGGAAAGGAACACTATTTCTGGAAATAATTTATTGCTCATAAATCATTTAAACACCTGACAGAGATCCACCGCTTCCTTTCAAGATAATTGTAGTTTTTAGGAACTCCCAAATGAACAGGGTCTGCAAATGAATTCCCAAATACCATTCTCATGTTTATTGAGTGATTCATTACCTTCAGCAGAAGTTCCAGCCTTGCTGTGACAGTCCCTAGTAGGCAAAACATCAGTCCTTAAACCTATGGTACTGATACTGCAACACACCTGTACTTAATTCTTTAAACATGATGTATGCAGTTTACAAGAAAATTCATTTCCTTCTAGCATGCACAAAATGTGTTCTTTGCTCCATGAAGCGCTTTCTCCTCAGAAAAGTCAGATCTGAAACCCAATGGCTCATACTATGTACAAAATAAGGCCTTAGGGAAGTTTCCAATAACAAGAAGTATTCGCTAATTCATAATTCACTTGCCTCTCTCTTCTCTGCTTAATGAAGAGCAGAAGTGTCAACATGAGTACAGATTAAACCTAAAAAGGCTTTTGTAAGTTTGCCTTATGAACACAAAAGTCAGCAACTGTGATGTAGTCATTAGAGTGTTGGACTAGGATCTCAGAGGGCCGGGTTCAAATCCCCACTCTGCCATGGAATTTGTTGCATGGCCTTGAGAGACACATGATCTCAGCCTGTCCCATCAAATAGGATAGTTGTAAGCATTAAATGGAGGAAAGATTAATAATGTAAACTGCTTTCAGTTGCCATTGAGGAGAAAGGTAAAGGTAAAGGTTCCCTTGCTCGAAAGCCAGTTGAATCCAACTCTAGGGTTGCAGTGCTCATCTCAGTTTCCAACCCGAAGAGCCAGCGCTGTCTGAAGACTTCTCCGTGGTCATGTGGCCGGCATAGAGATGTGAAGGCCCGGAAAAATTCAGGAAAAAAACGTTTTTTCCCCGTTTTTTTCCTGCAGCTTTTTTTGTTTTTTTTCCCAAAAATTGAAAAAATTGAAAAAAGAAAAGAAAAGAAAAGAAAAGATTATGGATCATTTTATTTTAACAGGATGAATAAAATATTTTTTAAGACAAGGTGTTCAAATATTTTCCAATCATTTCTAATATTATATATATATATATATATATATATATGGTATCAGATTGATCTAATTTCTGTGCACTGAGGACAAGCAAGTCCTAGGTTACAAACTGAACTCTCCAATGCAAGAACAAGATGCATTTCTTCCTTTAGGAGGTGCGATTGTCAGAAGAAAATAAAAAAGTTTCAGTTTTGTTTTTGCATGTGGGTGGGTATTCTGTTTGTAATAATTGTTTGGATACACTATATTTTTAATATGCTAGTTGTGATAATTTCATGCCAAGTAAAAATGTCCATAGTCATATTTTATGTTCCTAAAGTAATAGACAAAAGAAAGACAAAAGAAATGCTAATGTAGCATTTTTTTCAATTTTTCCGAAAATTTCCGTTTTTTTCGGGGGGAAAACGGGTTTTTTCCGAGCTTCGAAATTTCCGGAAATTTTACATCTCTAGGCCGGCATGACTAAACGTCAAAGTGCACGGAACGCTGTTACCTTCCCACCAAAGCAGTACCTATTTATCTACTTGCAATTTCTTGCTTTCGAACTCTGGGTTGGCAGGAGCTGGGGCCAGAGACGGGAGCTCACTGCGTCATGTGGCACTCCGGTCTCAAACTGCCGAACTACACACCTTCCAGTCTGCAGCTCAGTGTCTTAACCTCTGAGCCACCGCAGCTCCGCCATTCTTGGACAGAGATGGTAATTATTTTTACGCACCTTTTTAAAAATACAGAATTTATTTTTAATTAACTTATTTGATGAACTCATTTGGTTAATGCAGCAAAACATTCCACTGACCTCACCACCAGTTTGAGGCCCTGATTTTTAACTCATTTAATGCTTGCTAAAACTTGCAGATGGTCCATACAAGCCATTACATAATCTTAAAATAATTACCAATCCCTAGCCAAGAGTGGCACTGCAAAATCCAGAGAGAATTTTAACCCATGTTATGTACTTTGAACATCAAACCAAACATTCCTCATCCTTCCATTTGCCCACATTCCCTGGTTATTGAAAACACATGCTGGCACTGAATCATTTCACGGTTCATTTCAGACAAACATGCAGAAAACTGTGGGAAACAAATATGTAGCCCCGTGAACTCACAGAGAATAAAGGCATTCACAATCAATGAAAACTCAGACGAGCTGCAGCTTGAACCACAAAGAGCTATCAAAAAGCAGCTAAGTCTATAGTGAGAAGAGATTCATCAGGATTTTTACAAAGGATGACTATTGCCTATATTGTTAGAAATATTAAGACAAAGTATGAAAAGTTACTAGATGATGTCACTGGACTGAAGCTCTGAAGCCCAGCTGTATTTTTCCTCCATCAGAGGCAGTAAGACTATCGATCATGACCCACTGTAGGATACCCATGTACACGTCCATGATTAGCCAATTAATAAGCATCGGAAAAGCATGTCAATGCAAAGAATATCACTTTGAAAGTGGAAGCATCAAAACTTACATGAGAACAACAAAGAAATAAAATTTTGCAAATTCCCCTCTGCAATAAACAACTCCCTACAAGTTTAAGAATTATAGCTGGCCATTGCTAAACCCACAATGAATTATCAGCACCAATGTAAACTGTTGGTGTCAGCTTCATGACCAGGCTAGTCAAAGATTATATCTATACACGCACACACACATATATATGTGTGTGACAGATGGATGGACAGACAGGCGAAGAGGATACAGGACCATATTTCCCATCTGACACCCTCTCCATAAATAATTCAAGCTCCAGCCCTGAAAATTCACTAGTGACATACAGTATACATTTTATGCTTTTTAAGTCTACTAAAGTGCTGCAGACATGCCAAAAGAAGGAATTTATTTATTTATTTATTTATTTATTTACATGGGATTTATATACCGCCCATGACCCCTAATGGGTCTCAGAGCGGTTTACAGAGTACTACTAGTATAGTAGTCGTTAACCTACCTAGGGCCACACATTTTCGGGGGGGGGGGACAACCTACCGACACCCTTTGGCGGCGCATTCTCTCTTCTTCGGCGGGCTACGAGTATTATGCTGGCGTCTTCGGGTAGCCGGCGACCACCTCTGGAGGCTCGATGTTTCCTCTTCTGCATGCGACTGCTTTCCGGCTGCAGCTTCCGGCATACGTCCTTCAGGCTCCTGCCGTGCTGCGCTGTCTTGCGCCCGCATCGGCGTGACTCCGCCTCCGTCAGGTCTGGTCACCAGGAACTCCGCCGCCATTGTTGTTGCTGCCGCTGCCGTCTCCATTGCCACCGCTACCGCCAACACTCCTGGCACAGAACCAGGAGGTGGGTGCCCCCTGCCACCTAGGGCAGGTACCCATTTATCTACTTGTTTTGTTACCTTTCGAACTGCTGGAATCAGTCACCTTAGAAGCATGCAGGAGCAAATGTGTGCCAAAAGTCTAAATAGATCAATATAGTGGGATGTAACTCCACTATATATTTAGTTCCTGGATGGTCATTATTTGCAAGAGGCCGTTTTGCTTAATTACTATTTTCCCAATAATGAGCTGGCAATGGAATTAAGCCTGGTTCGTGTTCAGTCTTAGAATTCAATATATATTTCTTCACCAGTCACTACTAGACACTGTTGCCACTGCAATAACATCAAAACACACAGCCTGTCTGACAGAGCAGATGAAGGAACAAGTGTATTGAACTTTTTGGTTCTAATTAATGATATTCTAGTTAAAACAGAACCTCAGAAGCTTCATTTCTTAACTGCACAGCCATGGAGTCACAACAAACATTTATTTAAGAAAGTACATTTGGTAGGATTAAATAGCAGTACTTTAAAGCTATAAATAAAGATCATACAGAAATTATTTTAAAAAAAGAAAAGAAATTGGCCAATTTATGCAAAACCTGACTCCACTACTTTAAGTTTATACCTGGCAAGGCAAGAATGAAAAATATTTAAAATGTGATGGGGGGGGGGAGACTTTTGACACCAGTTCAAGCTATTGGGGGGGGGGGGGGATAATTATGTTCCAAGGAAGAGACAGATCTAAAATAAACCTCCCTCAGTAGTGAAGAGCACATTATCCAGTCTGCCACTCCTGATGATCCTTGGGACAACTCTGTACAGTTCATTACACACACACATACAGAGAGAGGTATGCAAGTTTATTCTGTGATGTTTGCTTTATAGTGCCTGATTCTCTTTTATAAGCTTCCTTCAAGTTATTTCAGGAATTTCAATACAATCAACTATGGAATCTGCTGTAGCAGAAGGAACTCTTATGTCTGAATCTCTAAATCTAAGCCTTGTACCTTTTCCTGGAAATAAAACTGTATGTAGTTTTACTTACTTGACCAGCAGCCTGTCAATAACCTTCACATATTTAACCAAGCTACACATATAGTACTCTCAAACAGCATTTTAAAAACATGCATGCCAATCCTATGCAGTTCCCAAGTGATAATATCAGAAACCATCCTGTTAATTTTGTTGAAGATTGTGGCACATATTAATGAAGCAAATGAGCTGTTTACTGAATGTGATTGGGATTTTTTTTTCTTTTTGAATGTGTGAACTTTGAACTTTCGGAAAGCATAGGGACATGTGACATCTTGACTAAAAGTCTTAAAACAAGGTGTGAATGGGGGGAGAAGACTGATACTCCTTCACCCTGGGCACCAAACAGCTCATTTCCTCCACCACTTGCACTTCTGTTTGTGCAGAGGATCACTGAAAAACCATTCATCTTGTACAAAAGGAAGAAACGATGGCAGAAAAAGTGGGCCGGACTACAGCCAGAACAAAGTGCATACAGAACATGTTAACGGGATCCAAGCCAGAGTATTTAAATTACTTGTATATAGTACATAAGCCACATCTGCCCTGAAGACAGAAAGATAAAACAGATATGGCGGTCAAAGGTGCCCTATACTTGAAGCTTTTCCAGTGTGACTTCGTAACTCTTGGGGCAAGAAAAAAACACCTTTTAAATTTCTGCAAGGAGACCGGCCCTGATTGGACAACAGTCCAGTTAAATTTTACACACTGGAAACTACTGTGACAAATAAATTGACGTGGAATAAATAGAAAGTAGGGGTGTACAAAAAAAACCCACAACAGTATTTTTCAGGTTCAGGTATATTGAACTAAAAAATATCAGTATTTCCCAATACTCCCAAATCCGAATACCACTATGGTATTCATATTTGAGAAATATTTGGGTTTGCAAAAAAAAAAAAAAAAGACTCCATTATACCCTATGGGGACCATTATAGTCAATGGTCCCCATAGGGTATAATGGAGAATTGATCCGGGGATATATAGAGCTCATGAGGGCTGTTTTTTGAGATGAAGGCACCAAATCTGCAACATAGCTGCTGGTGCCTTTCCTCAAAAAACAAACAACCCCCCCCCAAGTTTCAAAAAGATAAGACCAGGGTCCCAAAATTGGGACAATCTTTGTAAAAAAGAAACAGATGAAGACTTCTGTCTCCGATTCCTTTGGAAAGGGTTTTTTTTTTTTTAGAAAACCCTGAAATTAGCAAATCTATGACAACAACAAATTCTCAAAACATATTCTAAGTACAGCACTTTCAGTCATAAAATGTCAGCATTTTAGCTGTAGCTTAGGAATTGCTGCTAATAGATGGTATGAAGTAATCTTAATCACCAAACGGGATTCTTTCAGTTTACATGTCTCTGCAACCACATTTTATTGAGCAGGGAAGGAGAAATATCCTCCTTTGCTGTTCTTTAAAAATCAATCAATCATACTGAGATACAAAAAGCAGACTTAATCCTTTCAGCTTTTCAACAGTTGATGAATGCCTCTCTGGTAAGACTTGAATTTGCCAACTGACAAATGCAGATGTAAAAGTTAATATTTCCACCAATTGTAAATTGTTAAATGGAGGGGGAAATAACTAACTCAGCTGGAAGGGAGGGGAGGCATATTTGTTTTGGCACAGCAAATGTATTTATCTACTTTACCTTACGGAGTATTTGTTTGTTGGAAACTTAATTGTGAAGTCAAATGGGTCCTTTGAATAAGCCAACTAAACTACAACAATTACCTCAAAGCAGCCCAGGAAACTGTAGATTTGGGAAGCATTGTTCCAGTCTGGGCCACTGTGTGCACTGGCAAAGACCAACATGTGCCCCTTTCTTCCATCACATGACCTGGAGCACTGGAACCTGGCCAGGGAAATATACCTCAGCACTAAACAGAGCCTGGGAAAATCCAGTTAATAACTGGCAAATGGCTACCCATCTGTCAGCCATTTTGGAATAGCTAATATTAGCTGAGACTTTATTATACCACTTCTAACTACAATAAATATAGCTTACATCAGGAATAAACTCTCTGAAATAAACATAGTATCAATAAGGCCAGCTGAAAAAATGACAGCCCAGAAGACAAAAACAGTGAAAAACCAGCACAGCGTACAGAACGCCCTCAAAAACTCAGTTACTCTCCAAACCTGCCAGCAAATGCCTCTTGTACAATCTGCAGAATCTAACCAGAGAAAGTGTCTTCTGTACTTCCTGTGGTAAATCATTCCATTAAATGGGAGCTATCACACACACACAAAAAACGCTGTTGCTCTTATTGATGCCAAACAAACCTCCTGGAAGAAGGAAACATTTAACAACAATTGTTGGGCCAAGTGGAGTTGGCAGGCAGGTCTCTATAGGGGGAGGGAGTTTTTCAAGTAGAAGGATCCCAAATCACAAAAGGATTTAAAGGTCAAAAGCAGCACTTTGTATTGAGGCCAGAAACAAACTGGCAGGCAGTGCAACTGCTGTACATTTGGGTTCATATGGGCATGTCACCCAACCCCACCTAAAAATCAGACAGCTACATTTTGCACAAGATGGCGTGTACATTACATTCAAGGGCAGTTCCACAGAGAATTGATTACAATAGTCCAATCTGGAGTTTACAGAAGCATGGATTAGTGTACTGGGTTAGCAGTTCAAGAAGGGAGAAAATTTTCCTGATTAGAGGTAACTCTGCAACTATATCAGCTTGCCACTCAAAGAAAATGCAGGGTCCAAGAGTCGTCCCGCCCCCCAAGTTTGTCATCTGATCCATTAGAATCAACTTGACCCCACCAAAAAAAGTGAATCTTTCCCATATTATGAATCAGAAATTCATCTTCCTCTTAGAGATGGATAAACATAGCAGAAGCTGTTTCCTGGTAGTCCAAGGGCATTCAAAAAATGGCCAAGATCGCCTTTCCATTTGTTGCACTTAGATCAACTCTGCTGAGTAGGCCACACCTTTGCAGCTTCTTATCAGAATTCTGGCAAGAACAAGACCAAACACACTCACACTAGGTTAAATTTACAAATCAAACCAGTTTATTAAGCACAACAACACTCTACACTTGTTGGGTGTAGTATTTAAGAGCAGCAGACTCTATTCTGGCAAACCAGGTTTGATTCTCCACTCCTCCACGAGAGCAGTTCTCTCAGAGGTCTCTTGGCCCCACCTGCTTCACAGGGTGTCTGTTGTGGGGAGAGGAAGGGGAGGAGATTGTAAGCCACTCTGAGACTCCGAGTGAAGGGCAGGGTATAAATCCAATCTCCTCATCATCATCCTCTTCTTATTTTAATGGCAAAAAAATCAAGTAAAAGCTTACAAAACATGGCATATTGAGAATCCATGAGAATCCAGCAATATTAACTGATGCAACAGGATGGCCAGCCCAGTCACTTCAGCGGTAAAGGGCACATCTGGTTTACTCATGGATGGCAAGGAGGAAACTTAGCACACACAGTCAAGCCTTGCTTTGTTTGTGCTGTGGCTGGAGAGCACAGAAACAAGCCTGGTTTCTAGAGACGACGTCTTTTCTCTCTGGGCTTCTCTTTCCGTGGATTGCTCTGAGCTTCCATTGGATAGATGGTCCACTTTTAAAGAAGAAGTGCTTTTACTGCTGTCAATGGGCATGTCAAAAATCAACTACACCATGTTCAAGCAACTGTCTTTTCTGTGCAATGTTCTGAACAGATGAGGTTATTTATTTTAGATGTTCAGATTAGAACCTTAGCTGTACATCTGAATGAAGCTCCCCTCCCTTATGAAATTACCAAGCAAAATCAAGTTATTAAAACTAGTCAGTGTATACAAGGATATTACAGTACAGAAGATCTCTTACAGTTTTGAATGTTATATCTTGTGAAAGGTGAATTGGTCTTGCAATATCTATACCTTACAATTCAGGCAGAGGTAGCTGACTAAAGAGTCAGGCAAATCACACAGTGTTCAGAGTAGAAATTATGGAAGAAAATACTAAAAGACAAGTGTTAAATCTGAGCAGAAATCTAAAAATGGGAAATGTAAACATGAATATTTTAAAATGGACTCTTTGGGTCTATGGAAACAAATTGAGTACAGAGGTAAATGTGCTATACTTTAGACATCCAAAATAGTTACATATGTTGATAAGAACCCATCTGAAGGACATACATGAATTCTATTAAAGTGAATGGAATTTATTAGTACACTGGTCTTTTGTTTGAAATATAGCCAGTTTATTTGCTGCATACAATGAATCCCAAATACAGCATTGTAACTAATTGCAAAAAACTGGAGATGCCAAGGAATGAACCTGGGATCTTCTCTGAGTCCAAGAAAAATACATCATGGCAGCAGTCATTCACATGTAGAGGTGTGAGTTGCTCCCATGACATCTCTGAATGAATCAGAGGATCAAGAAATTACTTGATCTGGACCACATATGGATCCTGCTTCCCATTCTTAAGAGGCAAGTTCTGAGAAGAGTCATAAGGCACTTAGATATAGTGATTTAGGAAGCTTTTATTCTGCCAGTTCAATTTCATTATCATAACAATGATTTATTTACTTTAACCTCTCTTAGTGGGTTTTTTTCCCTAATACAACAGAGGAGAGTTCCTTGTTAGATTATAGTACTTTGCCAGCCTCCTCCAAGATACTATTAGGACAATTTGGAAAGTTTCCTAACTTAGCACTAAAACTCCAAGCAAAAAGCATCACATGGCTACCACGCAGTGCTCTTTCAGAGCTCCAGAACATTTTTATAGGGGCATGTGCTACTCGGCCCAGCTGTTTTCACTCAGTGATGACCAAGCAAGCAGCAATCACTGTGAAGCAAAAACCTTGCCCCAAGTTGGAACCACAGTGAGGGATCATCCCAGCACAAACACACACACACACACCAGGCAATAAAGAGCTAATAATATGCAGCCACAGTAAAAACAATCACATTATTTCTGCTTTAGTGAAGAGTGCTGCAGTGAAAGTAAGGGTAGAGGGAGAAAGGGGAAGTCGTGATACTTGCCTACTCACCCCCAAGGAACTGCTACTTGGCCAAGCAAGCAAACTGTACTCCTGCTGTTGCCTCAATCCAAAACTAATCATTCTTGCCATTTTGAAAAACTCCATCTTTGTAACTGTAACAAAAAATGTCTTGCAGAAAGAAACAGGAGAGTACATTTTTTTTCAGTGGGTTGATTATTCCAATTGTCAGCTGAACACCATGGTCAGCCTTGTCTCCCCCTTCTGGCCCCAAGTCTACATCTTCTTGCCCTTATAACATTTTCCCATAACTTTAAGCTCTCCTTTCCCAGTAGTTCAGAGAAAGCAACATAAAATTCCATGTCACCAAAATAACACCTTCAATAACCAAGCATCACCTATGTAAAACAAGCTCACACATAAATCCGGCAACAGATTTTTCGGAGATACACAATCTCCATATTTGAGCTGCATGAGGAAAGAATCAAACTCCAGGGCTCCCAACAAACAAACATGTACATCATTAGCTTGTAACAGAAGCCTTGGCACCTGGCCGTAAGCATGGCGAGGAAATGTGGCTTCCTGCGTCATAATAGTACTGACAGATGTGCTATCCATAGTTGTCTCTCCTATATAGATTCAAAAGGGTCAAGAGTCCTTATGCAACAGTACACACTATCCTAGAGCCTTCGGGGAGGGCGGGATAGAAATCTAAATAAATAAATAAATAATCCTACCCTGTCATGAAAAGAACCATAAAGTCATGGAGAGAACTACAGGCAGGCATATTCAAAGAAAGCAAGACAAAGTGTACACTACACATCCTGGAAAAGGGGGGAAACAGCGGAATAAAAAGTATCTTTATTTGACTGTGAACAAATCTCAACCCATGCCCAGTGGGGCAAGAAATCGATTCATCCCAACCTTTAGATCACATACAAGACTGGGTCGTCAACAACATTCCAAGATCGGATTACTGGCCAAATTATGATCTGAGGCAAATGTTACATAAGACAGACCTTAACAGGAATGTTAACCATGACAATACAGGGTGGAAAATATATTACTATCTGTACAATATTAGATAAAAATTGTAGAAGAGGTTAAAAAAATGAGATGGTTAATAGTTGCAGACTTTCTCCTATTAACTGGGGTAGACCCTGCTTAGCTTCCAAGATCAAGCTAGTCAGGGCTATTTAGGCTGCTACACGACAACTGCCCGTTACAAATACATATTTTTCCTCTTTCCTTAAGATTTGCAGCATCAGAGAAAAAAACAGCTGCTTCTTGTTGTAATATGTACCAGAATATTAACAGAACATTTGGGACTGAGCACTTGGGTTTACTTGAAAACTGGTTATCCTCGAAAGTGAAATGCATTCCAGCATGTAGTGATGCTTTCTCCTCCTCAGTAAATGGCGACTTTCTACTTTTGAAAGGCAATGTATATTTCAGCAACTGATGGTGCACAGACTGAAGAGAAGCTGGTGGACCTCAGCCAGTTCCACTGCAACTGAACAGGGCAATATCAGTCTCCTCCTGGAAGGTGGGAAGCTCAGCACTCTCTCTCCTTAAACCCTAGTCATGTTTAACAAAAGAAGCAGCTGGTTAAGTCTTTTTTATTAATTATGTCTGTACTATCGAAATCCGCCTATTATGTGGCTTTGACATTTTATTGTATGTAGATGTGCTTATGCCTCTGTATGTCAATTCTGGCTAATTTATGATTGTAAAAAATAAAGATAAAGGAAGACTTTTTTCCTATATCAAATAGAGCTGCACCCTCCTAGAAGGAAACAGTTGAAGGATTTAAGACATAAAAGGACTCATTTCATACAGGATGGAAACTGTTTTACTATCAAAAACAAGGAAGTGGCTATTGGGCAAAGCTCTAGGAAGTACCATAAACTTCATGGAAAGCCCAACATCTAACCCACACACCACACAGTTTCTCTTTATGTGGACATTTTACTTTACTGGAGAACACAGTTAGTCCGCAAAGCCAAAGGTTAAAAAAAAATGGGAACAGCAGCACACACGTTGACATATACTTTCCCACAGATAAAATGGAACACATTTGGCTGTTTCCCCATTCCTGAGGTTACCATACAGATCAAATTCACAAAGCCAAACAAATGTAAAACTTCCTATATGTTCAGATTCTGGATACAAGGACACAGGAAACTGCCATATATAGAATCAGACCACTGGTCCATCGAGGTCACGCAGGGCTCTTTTTGTAGCAGGAACTCCTTTGCATATTAGGCGACACACCCCTAAAGTAGCCAATCCTCCAAGAGCTTACAGAGCTCTTCTTACAGGGGCTACTGTAAGCTCTTGGAGGATTGGCTACATTAGGGGTGTGTCGCCTTATATACAAAGGAGTTCCTGCTACAAAAAGAGCCCTGGATCATTGTCTATTCAGACTGGCAGTGGCTCTCCAGGGTCTCAAGCCGATATCTGTTCCTGGGTCAGTCAGATCTAGCCATAATTTTCCATGTCTTAGTTACAGCTAGACTGGACTACTGCAATACACTCTACTTGAGGGTACCTTTGAAGAGTGTTCAGAGGCTGCAGCTAGACTGCTGTTTCAGTACCAGCTACCGGGAGCGTGTGACTCTAATATTACAACAATCACACTGGCCACTGATCCACTTCTGAGCCCAATTCAAGGCATTGTTTTTGACCTCCAAAGCCTTACATGGCTTGGGACTGGGTCATCTGAAGTACCATCTTCTCCCATATGTTCCTGCCTGCATATTAAGATTACAGGGAGAGACCCTCTTGACCATCCCATCATTCAAACAAGCTTGTTTGGTGGGTACACCGAACGCGGTCATATATCTGGAAACTGGCTCATCCCTGATGGAAACTTGTGCGTGGCTTATAACCTTTAAATACTGGCTCCGCCTTCATTATAACTTTGAACAGGGGAGCCTTATACATCACATGCTTCCCGAGCTCAACCTTTCAAACTGGTCAGTATATATTGAAGGGAAAAACCAAAGTACTGGGTCTCTCTTAGGAATCCCTGTCCATGTTGCCTTTTGCAGCTGCATTCCAACAGATTAAAAACAGATTGTTAGACTCGGAGCGCCAAAATTTATATAGTTTAGCTAATAAAACCTGCTCCCCCTTGAATTTTGAGATTCCCCTTACAACAGGGATGATGGCTGCGAATTTATCCTCCTTGCAGGTCCCTCAACAACGTAGAGCGTTCACCCTGGCCAGATGCAATGCCATGCCGTCCGCCATCTTATTTGGCAGATTCAATAAGGTTCCTCAGCTGGCCAGATACTGCCCATGCAGAAAGAAATGCGTGGAATCTATCACTCATGTTCTCCTGCATTGTAACCTGTACATGGACATAAGGATCACATATTTACAATCTCTTTTAACCAATATGGGTGTTTGTTCTGATGCTCTTAAGGTGAATAGACTCTTAAGAGATCTCTGCCCGGATATTACTGAGAAGGTGGCTAAGTTTCTCTGTTTGGCTTTAAAGCTGCGCCAAAGGTTCTTTTAGAATTCTTATATATGTGCTTTTAACTGGTTTTAAAATGTATAAATGGTTCTGATAATTTATGCCAATAAAGGCTCACTTGACTTGACTTGACTTGACTTGACCTGGTGGTACACAAGAGACATCCTTTCAGTGGCAGCCCCACAATTATGGAACAACCTCCCCAGGGAGGCGTGCTTGGCTTTCGATCTTCATAAGACAATTGAAAATGGTTTTATCTAGGACTGCAATTGGTTAAGGTTACTAGCAGTCCTGAGTTGTGATTCTAAATTTTGGGATTTTTTTGTTTTTAATGTATTTTATTTAAAGTGTTTTTGTCTATGTTGAAAGCTGCCTTGAGTTCCACAAGGAAGAAAGGCAGCTAATAAATGTTTTTGATAATAACAATAATAAAGCGCTATTTGGAAGAAACGAATTAGCGAATTTAAAAGGTAGAAGAAAGAGAGAGAAAATCCTAGTAGAAATAAGTCAGTGTTGGGAGAGAAGGAATCATAGAAAATTATGTCTCTTTCTATATATAAACCAGTTCCAGACATCTGTAATGCTCTAGAGCGGTGGTAGGCAAACTGCAGCTCTAGAGCCACATGCGGCTCTTTGGCCCCTTGAGTGTGGCTCTTCCGCCGTAGGCGCTGACGGCCTATTCCCTCCATTGTTCTCTATGGTGGGAAAAAAGTAACTTTTTTCCCACCATAGAGAACAATGGAGGGGATGGGGCAACCTGTTTGGGGGCCCGTAGAATTGGACCCCCTGGTTCAATGTTCCTGAAACATGGCGAGTATCTTGGGGAGAGGCTCCAGCAGCTACCCTGCGATTTTGGAGCCTCTCCCTCAAACCCCCTCCCCTCCAGTCCCCAGAATATACCCTATGTTTTTGCTATTGACTTCAATGGCCCATAGGATATAATGGGGCCGAACTGCAGGAAGCCCCAGCAGCCCTCAGGCCGGAGCACCTGGAGCAGTCTTGGGAGGTGGATTGGCAAAAAGCAAAACCAAAAGCGCAGGAACTCGAGAGAACTCCAGGAATGGAGCCGGTTCCTCTTCCACAGCCCAAAATGTGACCCACGAACCCTGAGCTTGCTTTTTCTCATTTGCGGTGGGAGTTTCTTTGCACGCAGCTTGTGCGGCTGGCTGAGTGCCTCTTCTGTTTGCCCACCTCTCGCCTCTGCACCTCATCTTCTGCCAGGCATGGAGGAGCCCAGCTCGCCCAGGCTTCTTGCCTCCTGCTGCCTTGGCCCTCTGGTGCCCAGGTGAGTCCCCAAAGTTTGACTCTTCCTCTACAAGTCTCTGGCGCTGAAGGTATTCGCCTCCTTCCATCCTGCCTGCTATGGCTGCAAAATTGTGAGAGATTTCTTAACATAGTGTTCCTGCCAGGGAAGCTGGGGACCCTGCCCATGAGTCTCCATTTCATCCTCACAACAACCCTGTGGGGTAGGTTAGGTAGAGAAGGGGACATTTGGCCCGGGGTTACTCAGCCAGCAGACCTGGGTCTCCCCACATCAATCTGCAACTCTGACCACTGTGCAGTGCTGCCTCTACTGATATGTAATGTTCCAGAGGTGTTGTAGTGTAATACTCAGTTTCTCAAACGAGTGTATGCCTGTCTGTTGGTCCACTTAGGAGTCTTGATCCTGGTTGTGTGGTGGGCTAGTTGTGGCAAATGGTATGGAAGCTCAGTATTTCTGTATACAGCTGTATACAGCTGTTCTTATTCCAGTGTGGGGTGTGTGTGGGGCTTTCTAAGTTT